>NW_026975065.1:2713307-3013307 GCF_030014295.1 Loxodonta africana
ATGGAGGTGATAAATGAGGAGAGCATGTGGTCATCTGTATTCTTCCGAATGCTTTCCCACGAGCATTTCTGCAGCCTGAAGCTCAGGAATCCCTAAGGCTTTAGCCAGGTGCCTTGTATTTTATACCGGCAACAGAGGCAGTGGTGGGGATCCGAACGGTGATCTGGGAACCAGAGGCTTAGAGTATTCCACACCTCCTGCACGGTGGCTCCTCTGATGCAGGTTAGTGCTACGACTCCTAGACTGAGTGCTTACAACCGGGGACGGTATGCGCTAATGCTTTCACTGTGGCCCACTTAATTTCTGTAATTTTAAAAACTATATCACAATCATACTATTTGGAAAGCACAGAAATTAAAGCACCTGGATTGCACTTGATAACATCATAACTATTCCTTTTATATTCTTCCATATACATTTTTTACAATTTGAAAAATATTGTTTATACGATTAACATGATATCTAAGATTGTTCCAGCTGTTATATTGTGTTCCATGGGAAATTTATTAGTTCTACAATAGTTCAGGATGCACATTGTGGAAAACCTTGCAAAATAAGCCCTTTGTGTTTACAGGGTCTCCTCCCAGCCCTTCTTTTTTAGTCATATTTTAGAATGATATCCACAAGGTATGGCAATGCTTCAAGGGACAAGACTAGCTCTCTGGCTCTCACTCCATATTGCCAAATTGACTAATAAAGGATTTTCACTTTTACCCTGAGATTAATCTTCATTGCATTCCTACTGGTAATGAATATCATAAAGAGACATTGAGTGTATAATGTCTGAATGCATAGAAATTATAAAAATTTCGTTTAAACTATGTATTAATTTCCAGTGAGAAAAAACATCCTTTCATGATTATATTGCACTAATGTATCTTTATCAAATTGTAATTATGAAAATAATATTACAGGTATTTCCCAGTGTAAGACAGGGTTCCATTCTGAAGACTCTGTCATAAGTCAGCTCTGATATAAGTAGAATATCTAATTTTTTAAAAAATATTCATTATTTTTGTCTCCTATTAACAGTATCTTTATAAATCCAATCTTTATTTGTCTTTGGGATTGGCAAGAGAATGATAACATCAACAAATTACATGCTACAACGTTATATGTAGTACATATTACTAATAATAAGATGTACAAAGATAAAAAAAAGGATAGTCATAGGGCAGTTCGTTGTAACTCAAACATGTCTTAAATCGGGGGCGATCTGTACTAAGCTTTTAGGAAAGTTGAGTCTTAGTTAATACTCTGACTCTAAGGTAAATGGATGCATGTATCTGATTCTATTAAATTCTCTATTCATGAATTTCTCTTTGGGAAAAAGTTTGTGTAGAGATAAAATTTATGTTTGATAACATACTAAATATAAATAATTTAATTAAACATTCTACATGCACTATCTTTTTTCATTTTTACAAAGTAAGACAGTTACCCATTTTAAATACACTAACCTGAGACACACAGTTTATCAGAGAGGTGCCTAACTTCACAGAACTCACAGTTGCTCCAGTGAGCTCCAGCAGATTTCCCAGACTGAGATGCACTAGGAAGAAAAGGCTAGCGATCTACTTCTGAAAAGTCAGCCAAAGTGAACCCGATGGATGGCAATAGTCCGATCAACAACCGATTATGGGAATGGCGCAGGACTGGGCAGCATTTTGCCCGGGGTAGCCGTGTGTTAGGTGACTTAATGGCATCTAACAACAGCGATGTGTTTGAGGGTCCATTCTTCATTTATGCTGTTTGTTTTATTCAAAAAGGTTTTTTTTCTTTATTTATGTTGTCTGTTTTATTCAAAAAGTTTTGTCATTATTAAGATAATAATTGGAACAAAAAACTGGCTGGCAAGCCCAAAATAACTGTGGGGAGTTTACTTTCATGACCAGGATTTTGGACCCATGCTTCCTACTTTTGAGACCAGGGAAAAATAAATTAATCTAACCCTCCAGTCCTTCATCTGCAAATCTGAAACAGTGACAGTTTACCTCATTTAATTGTTGTGACATTCCATGAGGAAATGCACATCCAGGGTTAACATAGGACTTGGGACATTGTTTGCTACAGTTATAAAAATCCTTGTTATGTCTGAGTTACTCCATCTATATCATGCAGATGTGAAGTAAGAGTCATTTTGGCTTGGAATTGTTTTGGATTGAATTGAAGAAATGAACATACTAGTGCCAGGCCAGAATATTGGACAGGTGGGTATGTAACATAGAGTGTACCTTTGAGAAAGGGGAAGCTTTGCTAATTCTGGGAACACCACATTGAGGTAGACAGAAAAATGTGACAATGGATCTAAAAGTACTCTGAGCTCTCTGCAATTACCCACTTTATACAACTAGAAAATAAATGGGAATACGTTTTCATCCTCTTTTAAATTGTACAGAAATATTATAGACAACTAGAAGTTTATCTGACCTACATACCCTCTTGTACTTTGGTAGTGTGGAATTACACAGAATTGAATTCACTTGGGAACAACTGCCTTTTTGATGTGAAATATTGATAATATTTTCTCTTTTTACCTGCTATTTTAAAAAATTTTGATTGAATTTTGAGACATTATTGAATTTGTGGCAAGTTTCATGGTATCTATTACAATTCTTATAACACATTGAATATTAAAGGCATGAGAACACATTGTAAAATTAATAATCAAGTAACCTAATAGCCTTCGAATAATTAAATTTACCATGGTCATGAGTGTTTCCTCTATGTTTAAAATAAATTGATAGAAGGTAGACAGACAGAGGACAGACAGAAAAATCTCGAGGAACACAGAAAACATGTCACTTATGCTGAAAAATGAAGACTGATATGTAATGATATTTTTGTTCTTTGGTATGAAATAAGTAACATTACATTCCATGTGAGTTATGGGAAAATACTAATTTTACTTTCAAAATATTTTGGTAGGAAACATCTATGTATGGCCAATAACAATATAATAATGATAATAATCAATAACTTTTTAGAGCTATCTTCTTGTGCATGCATTCTCCAGTGTACTTATATACATTTTATTTTGTAGTTATCAAATAATCCTATAGTAGATACTATTATGTCATCTCATTTTGCACATAATGAAACTAAGGTTTAAGCATATTGCTCAAATTTACCCAACTACTAAACAGTGGCATAGGTATTCAAACTCCAGAAACCTGGCCATTAAATATGTACTTCTATGTTCAGACAACCTTCAGATGAATACAGCTACCAGTTTAAATGTTTATTATTAGACTAGTCATGTAACTTTTCTGAACTTCGTAATTTATACTGATTAAATGTGAAATATACATATATTTCACATTATATGAACTGTTTGTCCAGCGAATAGAATGCCTGATATGATAATATTTTCAAATACAGTTAATTTAAAATAATTTCATCTTAAATTTAAATCTACAGAAGACTTTCAAAATCATATTCATTGAATCTTGGCATCTGAGAAACATTGGAAAGCTGCCCTTAAGCTCAGGGCCTTAGCAGGTGGTTATCAAATCGCCAAAGCAGAGAATGAGCCAGATGGAAACAATTGAAAACAGTGCTCCAGTACAGCTGTCTACCAAAGTCTGAATTTTCCCAGTCTAGAAACAAGGAGAGTGGCTCATAGGAAAGTAAGTGACCTTCCCCAAATATAACACGTATTTGTGAACAAAATATGGACAGGTCTTTAGAGTTCTGACTCCTAGTCTTCATGTTATTTAAGCGACTTGTAACTCGTATGTCTATACCCAGTGTGCCCTGACCCAGGGCCAGCTTAAGTGAATGAACTTTGCATGTCATGACCTCCAGTTCAGCGGCAGCCAGAGACACAGACCTGTCCATCCACCCAATGCAGTGAGAAACGCTAACAAAGAAAATAGATTAGAAAAGGAAAATGTTTCCTTAAAAATAGAAAGTCATATGAATTTAAAAAGTAATAGGAAAACACAGCTTACCTGAAACTAATAGGAAAGTGAATACATTATTTAAAAAAAAAAAAATCTACAGACACAGACTACTTTACACCTATGTTTTAGTGGCCTTTAAGAACACTGATTATCCCTCTTTTGTTTAAAAAAAAAAATCAGAGACTACAAATTAAAAGATGAACTATAGCAATACATTTTGTGAGTTTAATATGTTTAATATTCATGCATGCAAAGACAGTACAATGTAATATTAAATCAACAATGATCATAGATTCAAACAACTTATATACCAATAACAAGTTGTTTGATCCAAATAACATTGAAATTGTTTAAAATGGTAGCCTATTAATGAAATGCAGAACATTAATATTAAATTATTAATATCATATAAGTATCCCAAATATATGTAATATAAAATGCAAAACTTCAGTCCAAAATAACAAAAATGTCAAATGTATAAAATCAACTGGAGAAGATATTCACAATGCATATAAATAACAAGTTATAAAGATATATAAATTAAATATATAAATTACAAAATACATGGGAAATTCTTTAAATTATTAAGAAAAAGCCAAACAATCTAGAAACCATGAATTAGAGATATTCACAGTTTGCAGAAGAAATCCAAGAGGTCGATGAATAGATTAAAAGAGTTTCTGCCATGTAACTTAAGTGACATGCAATTTAAATTTATTTTCACACTTACATGATTGCTGTTAATTATCGCATCTAACAGTAAAATATGTGGAGGAATTATCACACAAATTGACAGTTGACTGGAGTGTAAAAGGTGGAGATGCAATTATCTTAAACCCAAAATATTCTAGTGAAATATTTACTTGAGAAAATATTGCCACATGCACAAGGATATGGGTTATATTAACAAAAGATTGGAAAGAAGCTAAGTATTCTTAAATAAACATTATATATATATACATCTATATTTATATATATAAATTGCATATATATGATGTAATAAAATTTGGCAGTAGTTAAAAATATATTTAACTGAATATATATTTCACTCAAAATATATATATTTGAGGGAACAAAGCATAAAAGAATGATATGCTCACTATTATAGCATATTTATATCAATTTTGAAAAATGGAACATCTACATATTTTATTGATATGAAAGTCAATGTTGGTATATACTAAGAATCAAAAAATTTTAATATGTATTAAAGGTGTGAAGATCATAGACCATTCACAAAATTTGCAATGTTTTCCAAATAAATTACAGAAAAACTAAAAAAGGATTTACTACACCACAGATTATGAATGAAGTCCAAACATAATACTGTTGGTAATCCTGAATTCACAGCTCTCTTTGACAATTTGAATTTGTGAGCAAAAGACACCACCTACCTAAGTATAATAGGTGAATCCATTTACATGTGCATCCATTCCTACCACCAAAAATACTTAGACGTAAAAGAAACGGAAGTTATAGGTTCTAGTGAAAAGAGGAGCTATTCTGAAAGTGAATGAGTACCTGTATATTTTACCTGTGGGAGATGTTGGCCCTCAGGTTCATTATATGAGAATATCATTTGGATAAGTCATAATCAATGGATTAGTTTTTGTCTTCTACTTTTAGAAGTATAAGATTATTGATGTCCAAATTTATGTGAAAATTGCATGCAATACAAATTATGTTCATTTATGAAATTATTAACTTTTTTGAATGGATAAAACCCAAACACCTGTGCTGTCAAGTCAATTCTGACCCTATAGGACAGAGTAGACCTGCCTCATTGAGTTTCCAAGGAGTGGTGGTGAGTTTGAACTGCCAACCTTTTGGTTAGCTGCCGAAAGCTTAACCACTGTGCCACCAGGGCTCCCTTAGAATGGATATATTATATATTAAATTAAAATCAGCAGCATTGTTTGAGAACATAATACATAAAAGTTTAAATGTTGAGGGGGTTCTAAACTTAATGAGATGTAGGCACCATGATCAGGAAAGCAAGTCATGATAATATAAATGATATGGCGATGGGTACAGTAGTATCTGTGGTGGCTGAAAGCCTAGTGTGTTTAGAGCACAGGCTGCATGTAAGTGTGGAATAGAGAATTTTTGCTTTTGTTTTTTCCCCATCAAACTTAGTTTTATCAGTTGTAATTTATTTGTCTTGATATTGAAGAAAATCATGTGAGAATCCATTAAGCAAATATCTAAAACACATGCAAAAGTAATAACTATAGGCATATCACCTCAATACCTACTAAAGTGCATAAATCTGAATTTCCTTCAATATAGAAATACCCAAAGTGTAAAGAACTCGGATTGCATAAGTAATATTTCTTAACACCATGAGTAAATTACGTGTGGCATACTGACAAATTACTAAAAAACAATAGAGGTGTAAGTTGTACTACTGTACATGTATGTTATCTAATTTTGTGTGAATAAAAAATAATGTATAGTAACAGCAGAGATGGATAGTACTATGCTATGGCAAAAATCTTGTTTGTAAGTGAAAGATTAAAGTAGCAATTAGCCCTCCAAGTCTGAGATTTCCCAAGTCATTTGATCAAGTTTTCATAAAGATATGTACAAGCTTCCTTTAAAAAAAAAAAAAAAAATTTTTTTTTTTTTTTCCTTTTAAACAAATCTTATTTCTGCATCATTTTACATCTTTCAGGCACCAGTAGAGCCATGGTCAATGCAAACGGCACCACAGGAATAAACTTCATTCTTCTAGGGCCTTTAACCACACACAGATCCACCTATTCCTGTTTGCCATGGTGCTTATGATCTTCATCACCTCACTGATGGGCAACACCCTTATGATCATTCTCATTCATGTGGACCCTCAACTCCACATGCCCATGTACTTCCTGCTTAGCCAGCTTTCTTTCATGGACATGCCGCTGGTCTCCACCATCGTTCCCAAAATGGCAGCCAACTACCTGATGGACACTAGGTCTATCTCTCCCACTGGCTGTGGAGTCCAGATCTTCCTGCTTCTCACTCTGGGAGGGAGTGAATGCTTCCTCTTAACGGCCATGTCCTATGACCGCTATGTGGCCATATGTCACCCACTGTGCTACCCCATTCTCATGAGTCAGAAGCTCTGTTTACTCGTGACGTCAGGTTCCTGGCTCCTGGGAGGGATCGATGGGCTGATGCAGGCTGGTGCCACTTTGAGCTTCCCTTACTGTCACTCACGGGAAATCAATCACTTTTTCTGTGAAGCAGCATCACTGGTACGCCTTGCCTGTGCTGACACCACGATTTTTGAGTTTTTCATGTATGTCTGCTGCATTCTGATGCTCTTGATCCCTTTGTCTCTCATTTTGGCCTCATACAGCCTTATCCTGGCTGCAGTGCTCTGCATGCGGTCAGCTGGAGCTGGGAAAAAAGCCTTTAAGACCTGCTCCTCTCACCTGGTGGTTGTGGGACTCTTCTATGGCACCATCATGTTCATCTACATGAGGCCCAAATCTAACGATTCAGAGGACCATGATAAGGTGGTCTCAGTGTTTTATACCATCTTCACACCTGTCTTGAACCCCCTTATATACAGTGTGAGAAATAAAGAAGTCAAGGGTGCCTTGAGGAGGTGGCTGGAGAGACATTTTATGTGATATCAATGCTGAGCATAATTTGCCAAAAGGGCAGCAACCAAACTGGATACAGGTTACATTTCTAAAATATTGTTTTGCTATTTTGTTCATCCCATTTAAATTCTTCTTTTTGTGTTATCAAGTTATTTTGCTCTTACTTTGCCAATCTGGCTCCATTGTTCCTATGTGATTGTTTTTATATATGGTAAACTAATTAAAAATTATATTTGTCCTCCTGTTATAATTTGCAATGGTGTTTTTGCTCTGAAATTAGGGCTCTGGCAATAAGTATGAGTGACTGAGTTTCTAAATAGCATATGATAAGTGTATAATTTGTATTTTTTGATAAATAATGGAAATCATTAATTTTGATGGGGATAATACCTTTTGAAAACTAAATGTAGATCCTAAATCACATAATGAAGATAAAATAAATTCAAATGAAATAAGGACCCAATGTGACCATCAAACATAAAATACGTAAGAAGACATCAAGAAATATTTGCAAAATGTTGCTGTGGGAAGATTTGTTAAAGAAACTTCCAGACAGAATATAAAAATGCTAATTGGCTTTTCATGACCTATGTTAAAACATAAGAGTAGAGAGATGAGCTGAAGAAAAAAATATATTGTGTACAAAGGAGTCAGTACACAGTGGATTCAAAAATAAAACTTTCTTTCAGCAAAGAAGTCTCAAATTAAGAAAGGGCCTCAGGCCAAAGATCCAACACAAGTTGTGACTCTAAAATCATTTATTAAGGCTTCAGGACGATTTAAGACACTGTACAAAAAAAAAAAAAAACCTTAAATAAACATCCAAAGAGACAAAAGACCTTCTATAAATCTTGAGAGTCTTGTAGATTCTCTTTAGTTAAAAATATATATGACTACTAAAATGTTTCAGGGCACTGTAGTGCAGCAGAGTCACAGGAAGCCCAAGGTTGGTAGTTGTGGGTTTTGTCTAATGGAGTAAATTCCAGTAAGATTCATGGAAAACTCACAATGTTTGCAAGCATGTTTTTCTGACAGAAATATCACTAGTTTGGTCTAAGGAGTAAGCTGATTGAGGTGACTACTCAGTTTTCTCATGGTAGAGCAAGGGTGACTCAGAAAGCAGAGGCAAAAATCATGTAGAATAATTCCCAGAGAATCACACTGAATCTTAGTTAAGGAGCTGGCAACAATTTCTACCAGAATTTTAGAATTGCAAGTGACTGTATGCTACCCCATTCCCTATTTTAAGAAATGTCTTAAGAGTAATTGTGTTGGTGCAATTATATAATCCCCATGCTGTGACAAAGAGAGAAACCAAGACTTCTAGTGCACATCCCCAGCTGAGAGCCCGGCCAAATTCAAAGCCATTTTTTTTCAGTCCTTGGTGGCACATCATGCAAGTGTATCTTTCACCTCCCAGTTGAGCCACTTCCACTGATGAAGCGTGGAGTAGAGATGAGCTGTCCCTGATGAAACCTGCTGAAATTGCAAATTCATTTGCAAAATAAATAATTGTTGTTTTAAACTGCTGTGCTTTGTGGATACACACACACACACACACACACACACACACATATACACACACTGGAATAGTGCTCAGGTGAATATATGTGTTATCTAAAACCCATAATAAAGATATGAACTACATTTGAATAAAAGGGGTTATAATTCTCTTTCCCTATTTCATATAATCTGGAACCATTGTTCTGAAAATAATATTATTATCTGTTTAGAATTATTTTATATTACAGAGAAGTCTTACCACTTCGGCTTTGATTAAAGTTTTAAGATGTTCTAGAAGTGAAAAATCAAAAACAATGTGGTTGAGGAAAACCACTTAGATTTTTCTGTGAGAGGGCCAGGGGTTGCCGTCTGGGATCAGTCAACTAAGAACATGTACCTTGGGTAAGTTAGCTTCTCTGATATACAGCTATTCTGTCTATAAAAACAGCATTCCTAAAATTAAAAATATATGTATTATCAAGATTAATTTAAGTTAGTAATGTGAAAATAACATGACAGAGACTTCAGTGCCTGGAAACATGGCAGATGAGGTATCATAACCAACACACAGAGCTAGTTGAATAGATAGATAGACAGACTTGGAAAGAGATTATAGGCATGTGGATCTAAGTTTTTCTTTCATGCATTAAAGAACTGCATATATATACCACAGACACACACATACACAAATAAAAACAGTAATTAGAAAAATAAGGCAGAAGGAAGTAGCTTCTTTACCAGAATATTAGTCAAAGGAAATAAAAAAACAATGCTGTATCAACTTTCATGGCTCTGTGTTTCATGGACAACAGGAGATAAACTACAAGGCCCCTAAAGGTGAGGATTCAGAAGAACTCTGAATAAACCAGGGAATGTAAGGGACAACACAATTCTGTCTGAGTTAGCTAGAAATTAACCTCCCAGCTCCTCAAGTAGGTCCAGGAAATCTGCAGAAAATTCTTTCTCAGTGAATGGCACCAAGTAGAGTGGCTGAGAACTCGGTCAAGAACTTGTAGGTCACATAAAAAGCCCATAATTGTCTGCTGGAGAGAGAGGTCCCATGGAGCAGCATTGCGGCACTAGACATGGGAGTGAAGAAGTATTCTTGGACATCCAGCCCAATAGGTTTTCAGATGACTCCAGCCAGTATCTGATTGCAACTTCAAAATGGACATTCTAGCAGAGAACCAACCCACTCAACCCAGAATCCTGGGGAGATAATAACTTATTGTTTTAAACTGCCAAGTTTTGTGGTGTTTTGTTAGACAGCAATAGCTGTGAAGATATGAGTTAAAATATATAATACCTTTTATTGTTTGAGTAGATGAAGTTGTAATAAAATTAGTTTTTGATTAAGTGTATGGTACATTGTCCTAGATTATCACTAAACATAAAGAAGTAAAGTGCATATTGTCTTAAATGACACAAAGAAATCGTGAAATGCAAAAAAATAATCAATCCAAAGAAGACAGGAATGAGATGAAGGGGGGACACAGAGAAGATAAGTAACTAAAAATCACTACATTGAATAATATAAAGTTTTTTTTAATTTAAAATAAAAAAACTAATAAGCTGAAAAACATAAGTTTTTCAGCAAATGTAAATAGACTAAATATTCCGAGCAAAGAATCTAGACTGGAGAAAACCTTTTCGTATTTTAATTGTTGTTGTTAGGTTCCTTCATGTGGGTTCCTACTCAGAGCGACCCTATGTGCGTCATAATGAAACACTGCCCCATTTTGCCCCAACCTAACTATCATTTCTATGTTTGAGCCCATTATTGCGGCCACTGTGTTAATCCCTCATTTTTGCTGACCCTCTACTTCACCAAGCATGATGTCCTTCTCCAGGGACTGGTTCCTCCTTATAATATGTCCAAATTACATGGGACGAAATCTCGCCATCCTCGCTTCTAAGGAGCATTCTTGCTGTACTTCTTCCAAGACAAATTTGACCATTCTTTTGACAGTCCATTTTATATTCAATATTTTCCACCAACACCGTGATTCTAAGGCATCGATTCTTCTTTGGTCTTCCTTACTCGTTGTCCATCTTTCACATGCAGAAGTGGCAAAAGGCAACTGAAAATACAATGGCTTGGGTCAGGTGCACCTTAGTCCTCAAAGCGACATTTTTGCTTTTTAACACTTTAAAGAGGGCTTTTGCAGCCAATTTGCCAAATGCAATACATCCTTTGATTTTTTGACCGCTGCTTCCACTGGAGTTAATTGTAGATCAAAGTAAAATTAAATCCTTGACAACGTCAGTATTTTCTCCATTTATCACGATGTTGGTTACTGGTCCAGTTTTGAGGATTTTTGTTTTCTTTATTTTGAGGTGTAATTCATACTGAAGGCTGACGTCTTTGATCTTCATCAGCAAGTGCTTCAAGTCCTCTCTACTTTCAACAGGCAAGGCTGTGTGTTCTGCATATTGCAGGTTGTTAATGAGTTTTTCTCTAATCCTGATGCTGCCTTCTTCATATAGTCCATCTCAGATCATTTGCTCAGCATACAAATTGAATAAGTATGGTGAAAGGATACAATCCTGATGCACATCTTTTCTGACTTCAAACTAAGCAGTGTCCCATTGTTGTGTTCCAGTTACTGCCTCTTGGTCTATGTAGAGAATCCGCATGAGCAAAATTAAGTGTCCTGGAATTCCCACTCTTTGCAATGTTATCCAAAATTTGTTATGATCTACTCAGTCAAATGCCTTTGAATAGTCAATAATTAACACAGAAAGATCTTTCTGTTCCACAGTCAGCCCCTGGCCTTGTTCTGACTGATGATATTGAGCTTTTCCTTTGTCTCTTTCCATAGATGTAGTCGTTTTGACTTCTGTGTATTCCATCTGGCGAGGGCCATGTGCATAGTTGCCGTTTATGTTGGTGAAAAAAAGGTATTTGCAATGAAGAAGTCATTGGTCTCGCAAAACTCTATCATTCAATCTCCGGCATTGTTTCTATCACCAAGGCCATATTTTCCGACTACCAATTGTTCTTCTTTGTTTCCAACTTTCACATTCTAATCACCAGTAATTACCAATGCATCCTGATTGCACATTCAATCAATTTCAGACTACAGAAACTGAAAAAAATCTTCAATTTCTTCAACTTTGTTCTTAGTGGTTGCTGCGTAAATTTGAATGATAGTCATATTAACTGGTCTTCCTTATAGGCCTATGGATATTATCCTATCAGTGACAGCACTGTACTTCAGGATAGACCTCGAATTGTTCTTTTTGACCATAAATGTAACACCATTCCTCTTCAAGTTGTCATTTCTGGCGTAGTAGGCTACGTGTTGTCCGATTCAAAATGGCCAATACCAGTCCATTTCAGCTCACTAATGCCTAGGATATCGATGCTTATGTGTTCCATTTCGTTTTTGAAGATTTCCAATTTTCCTAGATTCATACTTCGTATATTTCAGGTTCCAAGCATTAGTGGTATTTTCAATTGCCTCATATGCATGTGAAAGATGGACAATGAATAAGGAAGACTGAAGAAGAATAGATGCTTTTGAATTGTGGTGTTGGCAAAGAATATTTAATATACCAAAAGAACAAACAAATCTGTCTTGGAAGTAGTACAGCCAGAATGCTCCTTAGAAGCCAGGATGGTGATACTGCATCTTACATACTTTGGCCATGTTGTCAGAAGAGATCAGTCCCTGGAGAAGGACATCATGCCTGGTAAAGTACACGGTCAGCTTAAAAGAGGAAGACCCTCAATGAGATGGATTGACACAGTGTCTGCAACAACGGGCTCAAGCATAACAACGATTGTAAGTATGGCACGGGACCGGACAGTGCTTCTTTCTGTGGTACATAGGATCGCTATGAGTCGGAAGCGACTCCACTGCACCTAATAACAACAACAATAAACATCTTTCTGGTATTCTCAGCTTTTAGCCAAGATCCACCGGACATCAGCAATTATATCCCTCCTTCCGTGTCATTTTCTTTATTTTTTTTCTTTCAAATCAGGCTTTTTCTATTTTAATATTTATTTAACCACAACTTATTTTTAAAAAAGAAAAGAAAAGAAAGGGAACATATATCTGTGTACCCAAAGCCTAGCACACAGAGCACATATTTCTTGTAGATCAGAGTCATTATACATGGTTGTCTGCCCAATGGATCAGAATCAAGTCATACAGAAATACAGCTGTATATGGCTTCAGTATGTCATATCTTCTTTGACAAGGCAAGTGATGGAACTTACCATTGTGCCAGTTGGGTAGTGCTCACATAGTTCATCTGAAGAGTTAGTGTTTCTTACTCTTTGGTCTGCCATCCCAATGATCCAGATCTTTCTTCATTATAATACCCTGATTCCATTATTCTTTGAAATCCTTCCACTGGCTATATACTTACATATTCAAATTTATCTCTCTAGGTTTATAGTCTCAGTCTTCCTCAATACATTTAATCAATTAATATACAAAAACAGAACCACCGTGGCCAGAAGTAGAACTGAAGTTAATGTAACAGTGGTTAAGAATTTCAACCTAGGTTTACATTCCTACCCATTACTATCCACAGGACTCTGGATGTGATAATAGCACCTACTTCATGGGGTTAATACGGGCATGGAATGAGCAATGTACGAAAAGTACTTGGTACTGTTCCTGACAGTGCACAATAAATGTTGTAATTATAATTAACAATGCACATGTTATAATTGTTATTATGTGATAGCAATGATGGAAATAACAGTAATTCCCAAATGTTATCAGGTAGATATTTTGATTTTTCTCTCTTTTTTTTAATTATGCTTTAGATGAAGGTTTACAGAGCAAATTAATATCTCATTAGGCAATAAATACACATACTGTTTTGTGACATTGGTTGCCAACCCTACACCATGTCAACATTCTACCCTTGTCAACCTTGGGTTCCCCATTATCAGCTTTCCTGTTCCCTCCAGCCTTCTCATCCTTGCCCCTGGGTTGGTGTGCCCATTTAGTCTTGATTTGTTTTACGGGTCTGTCTAAATTTTGGCTGAAGGGTGAACCTTCGGAGTGACTTCAGTACTGATTTAAAAGGACACTTAGGGGCCATACTCTCGAGGTTTCTCCAGTCTCTGTCAGACCAGTAAGTATGGTCTTTTTTTGTAAGTTATAGTTTTGTTCTGCATTTTTCTCCAGTTCTGTCCTGGACCCTCTATTGTGATCCTTGTCAGAGTAGTCGTTGGTGGTAGCTGGGCACCATCTAGTTATGCTGGACTCAGTCTGGTGGAGGCTGTGGTAGTTGCGGCCCATTAGTTTCCACATCCTTTTCTGAATCGGCTTGAATTTCTGGCAGTTTCCTGTTGATGTACTGCTGCAGCCATTTTTTAATTATCTTCAGCAAAATTTTACTTGAGTGAAATTTTAAGGAGGCATATTTAAATATAAAGACAAAGAATATATGAAATTTAAAAGGTCAAAAAGATACCTAAGACAAATATTAATTAAAAGGAAATATGGTTTAGCTATAAAATATTAAACAAAGCAGATTTTAAGAAAAAAATCTCTAGATATGAAGATGCTCACACACACCATATAAGACAGGCTTTATTTTTTTTTGGATTATTAGCTTGGAGTCCTGGTGGTGCAGTGGTTAAAAGCTGACACTTATCAGAAGGTTGGCAGTTCAAATCCACCAGCTGCTCCTTGAAAACCCTACAAGGCAGTTCTGCTTCGCCCTATAGGGTTGCTATGAGTTGTAATTGACTCAACATGATTGGTTTTTATTTTTTCATATTAGCCAGCATGTTTTGTAATGCTCCTTGGTTTTCAGATACTTTCACTGACTTTATTTGACTCTATACCAAGGAGAACTACATTTCCCAAGATCCTTTGCCAGCATATTTCTTGTAGGAAATCACAATGTAAGACTGTCAGAAGATTAGAAAGGCTATAGGACAGAAGTCAGCAAATTTCTCCTTCTCTCTTTCTCCACTTCAACTATAGTTCCTGGAAGTAACCGTGGCTCGCCATGATTTCACTTTGAATAAATAGCCACTCTCTTCATGGTTTCAAATATTGTCTGCTGGTCCTCAACTTGGTTCTGGGTTCTGCATGAGGGCCCCACCCATGGGGTCCTGGAAGCCATCTTGTCCTGCTGTTTGACAGTTTTCTGGGTGTTGGGAGCAACATACTGATGGGAGTCTCTAAGTTGATTCAGCTTCCCTTGTTTGGTTCCTTGATTCCTTCATCTCCTATTGAAGTACTTATCTGAATTCTGTTCTCTCTTTTGAAATAGCTAGTGATCTCTCTCCTGATAACTGATTTTTAGATGAGGAAATTAGGCTTAGAAAACTTAAGTTTTTGAAAGAGACAACCTACTGGAGACATTTTCTTCTCATGATGATGGAAGAAACAATAGAGAAATATGAAAATATAATATCGCTGAAACTCTAGGCTTGGAAGTGGTATACAGACACTTTCAGCCACATGCTATTGAGCAAAGTTTATCAAATCACTAGGTTAACGCGTGATGGAGTGAAGAAGTGTGCTCCTCATGTGATCAGCAGAAGGCAGTAAATACTTGTCAAATGATAGTCTCTTTATCACAGACTCCAAACACCATGGGCAGAAAGTTAGTTGAAAAAACTCTTTAGCAACCATAAGAGTATATTCCACAATTATCATGGCAGATAGGAAACCCTGGTGGCGTAGTGGTTAAGTGCTATGGCTGTTAACCAAAAGGTTGGCAGTTCGAGTCCACCAGGCGCTCCTTGGAAACTCTATGGGGCAGTTGTACTCTGTCCTATAGGGTCGCTATGAGGCAGAATCGACTCAACAGCAGTGGGTTTTTTGGGGTTTTGCATCATGGCAGATAAGGCAATATGAATCTTTTAAAAAGCATATCTCAGAGAGAAGATCCAGGGGCTATGCTATCAAAAAAATGAATGTGAAAACTACTCCAAGGAGGCAGAAAAGTGGCCTTATCAGTGACTATTCCTCATCAGAAATATAGTGGGCCTTTAAATGTCTGCCTAATGGAATTTCAGAATTTCTGGGGACCCACGATTCCTGTGGATATCTCATTCTTTCTTTCCTAATACCAGTGTTTATTTCCGTTATCCTGTCCCTGTCCAACCAAGACATGCTGGATATTTGGATAACTGGGAAATTTAGATAATTCACAGGTCATCAGATAAAAGATGGACTTTATTGGTGACTGCTTATCACCAAGAGATCCTGGGCTTTGAGCTTATTCCATGACTGAACGGGACATTTGGTTGTCTCCTTTGGAGAGGAGTTGGGACCCAGAAGTGTGAACTACTTGATTAGGAATGTTGGTTAATCATCTGATCTTCGTCCTTCCTGGCTCAAGTTTAGATTGCACTTCCCTTTTCTCTGAAGTTAGGTGTGGACTGTGAAACATTAGTGCAAGTGGCATGCATAACCCATGGCAAGAATTAAGAGCCAGCGAGTGAAATTCCATGTTCTTTACGTCTCGGAAACTATGGGGCAGTTCTACTCTGTCCTATAGGGTCGCTATGAGTCGGAATCGACTCGACGGCACTGGGTTTTGGGTTTTACACCTTCCATAAATTGCTGTTGCTTCACAATGAGGGAAGCACCATCAGCCTGTGTCCCTGAGGGAGGACAAATCCCAAGATAACGTGCAGCGTGATCCAGAAATCCACTATTGTGGGTTTATGATAGAGATTTTTTTTTTTAATCACTGGTGTTATACTACAGCATAAACTAGAATATTATAACTAATTGCCCACATTCTAGACAAAAATTCATGTTTGTGATTCCACTCATCTAAAATTAACAAAATCTTGTCATTCCAGTGAGAAATTTGGGAATGTAGCTAAGAACACAGAGGGTAAAATTTCAGTGTTGAAGGGGAATTAGATTTGTGTATAAGTGGTAAAGACCAATGTTAAAATAATTTGGTAGTTTTTAAAATTTTTTTCTAACAAAATAAGACATAGACTCTGAAGTAACCCAATCTTCAAAAATACTGATATAGGATAGATGGAAATTACATAGGGGAATACAAAATAAATTCTTTTGTTCTTCTCATATTTTATAGAATAATCTCAGAAATTATACTTTTCACTAAGATTTCTGCCATTTTATTTTCATATCAAAAATATTTGAAAGGTAAAAATAAATATATCCTTCCAGCTTTCAAAAATAATCACTGAGTGTATCACAATAAACTGTTCTCTTAATTTGTTTTATTTCTGGGAGTATGCAATAAAATTGCCAAGGAAAACAATAAGGCATCAGCCAATATACTGGATTATGCAATGCTGAGTATATTCCTCAGCCTCCCTCAGAGGATGCACATGACCCCTTCCCTCACGAAAGTTGTTCTCACTTGTAAATTGCTTTCACAGAAAAACAAACAAATATTTCTAATGCTAAGAAAACGTGGCTGTAGGCATCAGATGATAGTGGGTAAAAAAAAAAAAAGTGGGTAGAGCATCAAAAATCAGAAAAAAAGTATTTCCTTTTTATTAGATGAAATAAATTTCTAAATGTTCACCATCACTACTCATTTTTCTTTTGGTATCTGGAGACCATAAACATCACTATTCATGGCACCATGACCTGCACGGTGACTAATAAATGATAAGTGTTTGATAACCTAATTGTTGACCTAAATAATATGTAAATTGATGGCTATATTTTCTTTTTTTATGTAGCATAAAGTAAGTTCCCTAAAACCCGTTGCCATCGAGTGGGTTCTGACTCCGACCAACCCTATACGACAGAGTAGAACTGCGCCATAGGGTTTCCAAGGAGTACCTGGTGGATTTGAACTGCTAACCTTTTGGTTTGCAGCTGTAGCTCTTAACCGCTATGTTACCAGGGTTTCCAAAGTGAATCCACGGTCTTATATCAAAACTTGCTACTACATTCTGTAAATTGTATTTCCAGGCTTGGAGTGGATAAGAAAAGAAATTATAAACAAGAAATTTAAACATGGACTCATTGAGAAAAAATGTGTATATATATATATGTATATATATATATAGTCCAATCGAATTATTTGCAAGGGAAAAAGAATTAATATTTTGTTATAAAAGCTATGATTGGCAATAAATTTACTTTAAGTGAAATCATAATAGCAAGATATAAAATTGTTCTAAATTGAAATTTTTAAGCTTATTTTAAAAATCATAAACAGAGTGAGGGTAATGGGGAAGTTATGGTATATGGAAGCTTTTCAGAAGTAAATATTTAGCAAATGTGTATGGATAACAATTCTTTTTTTTAATATTAAGTATTCTTTTTATTGTGCTTTAAGTGAAAGTTTATAATTCTAGTAAGTTTCTCATACAAAAACTTATACAGACATGGTTAAGGTGATCCTAGTTGCTCTCCCTACAATGTGACAGCACTCTCCTTCTTTCTCCCCTGTGTATTTCCTGTGTCCATTCATCCAGTTCCTGTCCCCCTCTGCCTTCTCATCTCGCCTCCAGAGAGGCTTTACCCACACAGTCACAATGTGTCTACTTGAGCTAAGAAGCACAATCCTCACCAGTTTCATTTTATGTCTTATAGTCCAGTCTAATCTTTGTCTGCAGAAGTGGCTTCGGAATGGTTTTAGTTTTGGGCTAACAGAGAGTCCAAGGGCCATGACCTCTGGAGTCCTTCCAGTGTTCAGTCAGACCATTTAGCCTGGTCTCTTTTACTAGAATTTGAGGTCTGCATTCCACTTTTCTCCTGCTCCATCAGAGATTCTCTGTTGTGTTCCCTTAGAGTGCAGTCATTGGTGGTAACCGGGCACCATCTAGTTCTTCCAGTCTCAGGCTGTTAGAGTCTCTGGTTTAAGTGGCACTTTCTGTCTCTTGGGCTCATATTTCCTTGAGTCCTTGGTGTTCTTCACTCTCCTTTGCTCCAGGCGGATTGAGATCAATTGATGCATCTTACATGGCCGCTTGCTAACTTTCAAGACCCCAGACACCACTCATCCAAGTGGGATGTGGAATACTTTCTTAATACGATTTGTTACGTCAGTTGACCTAGATGTCCCCTGAACCATGGTCCCCAGACCCCCACCCTTGCTACTGTGTCCCTCGAAGTGTTTCGTTGTATTCAGGAAACTGCTTAGCTTTTGGATTAGTCCAGTTGTGCTGACTTCCCCTGTATTGTGTGTTGTCCTTCCCTTCACCTAAAATGATTCTTGTCTACTCCGTAATTAGTGAATATCCCTCTTCCTCCTTCCCCATTCTCGTAATCATCAAAGAATGTTTTCTTCTGTGTTTAAACCTTTTCCTGAGTTCTTATAATAGTGGTCTCAAGCAATATTTGTCCTGCGACTGACTAATTTCAATCAGCATAATGCCTTCCAGATTCCTACATGTTATGAGATGTTTCATGGATTCATTGTTTTTCTCTATTGTTGCATCGTATTCCATTGTGTGAATATACCATAATTTGTTTATCCATTTATCCATTGGTGGGCACCTTGATTGTTTCCATCTCTTTCCTATTGTAACAGTGCTGCAGTGAACATGGGTGTGCATATATCTACTCTTGTAGGGCTCTTATTTCTCTACACTATATTCCAAGGACTGGGATTGCTGGATCGTATGGTACTCCTATCTTTTTAAGGAAACGCCAAATCGATTTCCTAAGTGGTTGTGCCATTTTACATTCCCACCAGCAATGTATAAGTGTTCCAGTCTCTCCACAACCTCTCCAACATTTATTATTTTGTGTTTTTTAGATTAGAGCCAGCTTCGTTGTGGTAAGATGGTATCTGATTGTAGTTTTGATTTGCATTTCTCTAAAGGCTATTGATCATGAGCGTTTCCTAACGTAGCTGTTAGCTGCCTGAACGTCTTATTTGGTGAAGTTTCTGTTCATACCCTTTGCCCATTTTTTAATTGGTTTATTTGTCTTTTTGTTGTTGAAGTTTGGAAGTATCTTGTAGATTTTAAAGATTTAGACACTGATCGGATTTGTTGTAGCCAATTTTTTTTCCCAGTCTATAGGTAGTCTTTTTACTCTTTTGGTGAGCCCTTTGGATGAGGATAAGTGTTTCATTTTTAGAAGCTCCCAGTTATCGACTTTACCTTCCAGTGTTTGTGCATTGCTGGCAATGTTTTGTATACTGTTTATGCTATGTTTGAGGGCTACTAGAGTTCTTCCTATTTTTTCTTCCATGATCTTTATCATTTTAGATTTTATATTTAGGTCTTTGATCCATTTTGAGTTAGTTTTTCTGCATGGTGTGAGAGGTATGGGTCTTGTTTCATTTTTTTGCAGATGGGTATCCAGTTATTCCAGCACCATTTGTTAAAGAGACTGTCTTTTCTCCATTTAATGGACTTTGGGCCTTTGTTAAATACAAGCTGCTCATACGTGGATGAATTTATGTCTGAATTCTCAATTCTGTTCCATTGGTCTATGTACCTGCTGTTGTGCCAGTACCAGGCTGTTTTGACTACCCTGGTGTTGTAATATGTACTAAAATCAGGTAGTGTGAGGCCTCCCACTTTGTTCTAATTTTTCAGTACTGTTTTACTTATTTAGGGCCTCTTCCCTTTCCATATGAACTTGGTGATTTGTTTCTCCATCTCATTAAAAAATGCCATTAGGGTTTGGATCAGGCTTGCATTTATCTATAGATTGCTTGGAGTAGAATAAACATTTTCACAATCTTGAGTCTTCCCATTGAAGAACAAGGTATGTTTTTTCGCTTACGTAGGTCTCTTTCGGTTTCTTGCAGTAGTGTCTCATAGTTTTCTTTGTATAGGTCTTTTATGTCTCTGGTTAGATATGTTCCTAAGTATTTAATCTTCTTGGGGCTATTATAAATGGTATTCATTTCATGATTTCCTCTTCGACTTTCTCTTTGCTCATATAGAGGAATCCAACTGGTTTTTGCATGTTTATCTTGTATCCTGATACTTTGCTGAAATCTTCTATTAGTTCCAGTAGTTTTCTTGTGGATTCTTTAGGGTTTTCCGTGTATAAAATCATATCATCTGCAAATAGAGATAGTTTATTTCTTCCTTACCAATTTGGATGCTTTTTTTTTTTTTTTCCCTAGACTAATTGCTCTGGCTAGGACCTCCAGAACAATGTTGAATAAAAGTGATGATAAAGGGCATCCTTGTCTGGTTCCCGTTCTCAAGGGGAATGATTTCAGACTCACTCCATTTAGGGTGCTGTTGGCTGTTGGCTTTACATAAATGTCCTTTATTATGTGGAGGAATTTTCCTTCTACTCCTATTTTGCTGAGAGTCTTTATCATGAATGGATGTTGGACTTTGTCAAATGCCTTTTCTGCATCAACCCATAAGACCATGTGGTTCTTGTCTTTTATTTATATGATGGATTACATTGATTGTTTTTCAAATGTTAAACCATCGCAGCACACCTCGTATGAATCCTACTTGGTCAAGGTGAATTACTTTTTCAATATGTTGTTGTCTAGAATTTTGCTGAGGGTTTTTGTGTCTAAGTTCATGGGGAATATTGGTCTGTAATTTTCTTTTTTTGTGGTGTCTTCACCTGGATTTGTTATGACGGTTATGCTGGCTTCATAGAATGAGATTGGGAGTATTCCATCCTTTTGTATGTTCTGAAATACCTTTAGTAGTAGTGGTGTTAACACTTCTCTGAAAGTTTGGTAGAATTCTCCAGTGAAGTCATCAGGGCCAGGGCTTTAATTTATTGGGAATTTTTAATTATCTTTTCAATTTCTTCTTTTGTTATAGGTTTATTTAGCTGTTCTACATCTGTTTGTGTTAGATTAGGTAGGTAGTGTGTTTCTAGAAATTTATCCAATTCTTCTAGGTTTTCAAATTTGTTGGAGTACAATTTTTCATAATATTCTGTTATGATTCTTTTAATTTCAGTTGGGTCTGTTGTAATATTGCCGATCTCATTTCTTATTCGGGTTATTTGCTTTCTCTCCTATTTTTCTTTTGTCCATTTGGCCAATGGTTTATCGATTTTGTTGATCTTTTCATAGAACCAGCTGTTGGTCTTGTTAACTCTTTCAATTGTTTTTCTTTTCTCTATTTCATTTAATTCTGCTCTAATTTTTATTATTTTGTTTCTACTGGTACCCTAGGACTTCTTTTGCTGCTTTCTTTCTATTTCTTTGAGTTGTAGGGATAATTCTTTGATTTTGGCCTTTCCTTCTTTTGGATGTGTGCATTTATTGCTATAAATTGACCTCTGAGCACTGTTTTGCTGTGTCCCACAGGTCCTGGTAGGAAGTGTTTTCATTCTCATTTGATTCTACGAATTTCTTTATTCCACCCTTAATTTCTTCTATAACCCAGTAGTATTTCAGCAAGGTGTTGTTCAGTTCCTGTGCGTTTGTTTTTTTTTTTCACTTGCTTTATGTTATTGGCTTCTACTTTTACGGCTTTATAGTCAGAAAAGATGCTTTGAAATATTTTGATGTTTTGGATTCTGTTAAGACTTGCTTTATGACCTAATATGTGGTCTATTCTGGAGAACGTTCCATGTGCATTGGAAAAGAAAATATGCTTGTCTGCCGTTGGGTGGGGTGTTCTGTATGTGCCTATGAGATCAAGTTGGTTGATTGCGGCATTTAGACTTTCACTGTCTTTATTTAGCTTCTTTCTGGATGTTCTGTCCTTCACCAAAAGTAGTGTGTTGGAGCCTCCTACTATTATTGTAGAGCTGCCCATCTCTATTTTCAGTGCTTTTAGAGTTCATTTTATGTATTTTGGAGCCCTGTCATTGGCTGCACAAAAGGGTCCTTCCTTATCCTTTGTGGTAGATTTTACTTTAAAGTCTATTTTGTTAGAAATTAATATTGCCACTCTTCTTTTTTTGGTTGTTGTTTGTTTGGTATCTCTTTTCCATCCTTTGAGTTTTAGTTTGTTTGTATCTTTATGTCTAAGGTATGTCTCTTGTAGGCAACATATAGGCAGATCTTGTTTTTTTAATCCGTTCTGCCACTCTCTGTCTCTTTATTGGTGCATTTAGTACATTTACATTCAGCGTAATTATGTCTAGGTATGAGTTTAGTGCTGTCATTTTGATGCCTTTTTTTTGGTTGTTGACAGTTTCTTTTTTCCACTGAATTTTCTGTGCTGAGTAATTTCTCTTTATGTATTATCTTTTCCTCTTTTCTAGTGTTGTTGCTTTTGTTTTTGCTGTCTTCATGTTTTTCTTTTTTATTATTATTTTGATGTGCAGGATTATTATTTTCCTTTGATAAATTTACCCCTATTTTCATACTCCATATGAAAGATCTATGACTATATCTTTTAGTTCTTCTTTTTTGAGTTAATGTTGTCATCTTTTACTTCATGATGTCTGTTTCCCTGTTCTGAGCATTTTAGCTTTGATTTAGTTTTGTGATTTCTCTGTCTTGAATGATATCTGGTTTCCCTGTCCTCTGTTCTTGTCTTGGATTGTTATCTGATGTTATTGAGTTTCTAACTGGAGGATTTCCTTTAGAATTTCTTGTAATTTTGGTTTGGTTTTGGCAATGTCCCTCAACTTCTGTTTATCTGGAAATGCCATAATTCACCTTCATATCTGAGACAGTTTTGCTGGATATATAATTCTCGGCTGGCAATTCTTTTCCCTTTAAGTCTTTATATATGTCCTCCCATTGCCTTCTTGCCTGCATGGTTTCTGCTGAGTAGTCCGAGATTAGTCTTACTGACTGTCCTTCACAGGTGACTTTTTGTTTATCCCTAGCTGCTCTTAAAATTCTCTTTATCTTTGGTTTTGGCAAGATTGACTATAATATGTCTTGATATCTTTCTCTTGAGATCTACCTTCTGTGGGGTTAGATGAGCATCTTGGAAAGATATCTCGTCTTTCATGATATCTGGGAGGTTTTCTGCCAACAAATTTTCCACAATTTTCTCTGTATTTTCTGTTTTTCCTCCCTGTTCTGGTACTCTGATTACTTGTAGGCTATTTCTCTTGATAGAGTCCCACATGATTCTTAGGGTTTCTTCATTTCTTAAAATTCTTTTATCTGATTTTTCTTTGAATATATTGGTGCCAAGTATTTTATTTTCAGTCTCACTAATTCTGACTTCACTTTCCTGAATTCTGCTCCTTTGACTTTCTACTGAGTTGTCTAATTCTGAAATTTTATTGTTGATCTTCTGAGTTTCTGACTGCTGTGTCTCTAAGGATTCTTGAAGCCTATTAAATTTTTCGTTATTCTCTTGAATAACCTTCTTAATTCCCTCAACTGCTTTATCTGTGTGTTCCTTGGCTTGTTCTGCATTTTGCCTGAGCTCTTTTTTTTCTTTCCTGATATCTTGAAGAGTTCTGTATATTATTATTTTGTATTCTATCTCTGGTAATTCTAGGAATGTATCTTCATCTGGAAGATTCCTCAATTCTTTGCTTTGGAAGCTTGCTGACATGATCATCGTCTGCTTCTTTATGTGATTTGATATTGACTGTTGTCTCTGTATGTTTGCATACTGTGTCCTAGCTTCTTGTTTTGTTTTGTTTTGAAATACTTAATAGGCTGCTCAAATTAGTTGGTTTGATTAATGGAGCCTTTGAAGCTCTAATGTCCTGTCACCAGATGGCTAGAGCTGTTATCAGATATATGAGCTTAGAAGTCCATTCAGTTTTCTTGTAAGGATTCAGCTCATATTCCCAGGTAGTTAGTCACCAAGTGTGTGGTGTAGGCTCTCACCTACTGTCTTTGAGGAACAGTGGTGATTGGTGTATGCACAGGTCTCTTGTTGCATCAGGTGGTCACACTCTGAGCAAGGTAGGGGGTTGACAACCTTTCCCTGAGTGTTTGTGAGGAAGACATGTCCCTGTTCTCTAGAGTGCACAAGTGGGTGGGCTCTGCAGCCATACCATTGACACCCGATACTTTTAACTGTAAGGACTGGGAGACACCACTTATCCTTGTACCCCTGACATGGGTGGCTAGGTGGTGCAGGTGGAGCCACCAGTCCTCAGGCCCCTGATTTGGGTAGGTGAGGACCCTGCTTATTAGAGCAGTGTCAAGCATCAAGAACCCACCTCGCCACTGCACAGCTGAAACTGTTAAAGTCAGACCTTAGGCCACACACCCTTGCACTGTAACAAGAACCCAGCTCCTGAAATGGGCCACACAGTTCTATGCAGGGGTGAAAGCCATTCAAAGTCTATGGTCCACTTGTGCCTGGACAGGAGCTGCTTCTGCCCTGAGTTTCCAGCTTAGAGGAGCCATCAGATTATTTTTTCCCTGTTTGTTAATTTGCTCCTTCTCCAATGGCTCTGGTTGCATGCCAGGACCTATCTCAGGCCCAGGGAAATCGAATGTCACTGAAGCCAGCTGGGGGGCCTGGGACAGAGGGTGAGGGATCAGATAAATGGGAGAGAGTTCTTTTGAAAGGGGAGGTATTTGATCTGTGCAGTGAATTAAATGCTAGCACTTATGCCGAGAGCGCTGTTCTTCTCTGATTCTGGAGGCATGAGTAGACTCTGTGCCACTGGCTCTCTGTGGCTAGGGAAACCGTGTACAGAAAGCTACTGCCAGCCCTTCTGCAGTCACACCAGCAGATCAGGGATGAGGGGCGCTGGTTCCCACTGAGTTAGGTCCGGCAACTTCTTGCTGCTTCTGAACCGTATCTCCCTCCCTCTGTTGCTAAGTCCAATTTCTTAACTTTGCCTTTGATGTTCAGGGCTCCTAGCTTGTCATATATATAATCAATTTACTTGTTTTTTCAGGTCTTTGTTGTAAGAGGGACTATCAGAAGCATCTGACTACTCCACTATCTTGGCCCTGCCTGCATCTGATGCATTCTTGTCTAGCTATATTTGATAGATACTTTTCTAGGTTAGAACATAAGTTTTCCTCATGCTTTCAAAGTAGACATTATGTTCTCATGCCTGACTGATGGAAATTCACAGTCATGGGAATTCTTTCCTTTTTTTTTTTTTGATTCAAAAAATCCTCTTATAAAATGTACTGAAGAAAAGTATGTAAAATTGTTTATTTGCATTTTATGAATTCCTAACTTGGATTATTTCTAGCATAAATATAAATATTGAAAACAACTGCAAATATATCATCACAAAGTTTCACAATCCATATTTGCAACAATGGTTGAGGGCACCTGCTTTCCCTTGGACCATTTCTATTACTATTTTTAAGTCTTCCAATAGCTGATAAACCATTTGGAAAAATGATGAATTCCAGCTGCCGTTTAAATTTAAATTTATTTTTTAGTGAAATTAGATAAATTTCCATGAATATATTAGTGCCTTCTTATCTTCTACTGGACTCTCCTGACATATATTTTGCTCATTTTTATACTTTTATGTTGATTTGAGAATTAAAAAAAAAAAAAATGGTGGCATAGTGGTTAAGAGCTATGACTGCCAGTCAAAAGGTCGGCAGTTTGAATCCACCAGGTGCTCCTTGGAAACCCTATGGGGCAGTTCCACTCTGTCAAAATTGACTCAATGACTTGGTTTATATGTATCGTAAAGACAGGAAAGAAAGAAGAGACCAAAATGGATGTCAAAAGAGACTTTGAAACTTTCTCTAAAATATCCGGTAGCTAAAGGGAATAGAAGAAATTAAGAAGTAGAAGAGCTGAACAGAAGATTCAAAGGGCAGCTTGAAAGACAAAATAAAATATTATAATGAACTGTGCAAAGATCTGGAGCTAGAAAATCAAAAGGGAAGAAAACTCTCAGTATTTCTCAAGCCAAAAGAACTGAAGAAAAATGCAAGCTGCAAGTTGCAATATCGAAGGATTCTATGGGCAAAATATTGAACAGCTCAGGAAACATCGAGAGAAAGATGGAAGGAATACGCAGAGTCATTATACCAAAACTAATTGGCCAATGTTCAACATTTCAGGATGTAGCATATGATCAAGATCCAATGGTACTGCAGGAAGAAGTCCAGGCTATGCTGAAAGGCATGGCAAAAAACAAGGGTCCAGGAACTGATAGAATACCAATTGAGATGTTTCAACAAACAAATGCAGCACTGGAAGTGCTCACTTGTCTATGCCAAGAAATTTGGAAGAGAGCTACCTGGCCAGCCAACTGGAAGAGAGCCAATATATATGCCTATTCCCAAGAAAGGAGGTCCAATCAAATGCAGAAATTCTTGAACAATATCATTAATATCACATACAAGCAAAATTTTGCTAAAGATCATTCAAAAGTGGCTGTAGCAGTGTATTGACAGGGAACTGCCAGAAGTTCAAGATGAATTCAGGAGAGGATATGGAATGAGGGCTATCATTGCTGATGTCAGATGGATCCTGGCTGAAAGCAGAGAATACCAGAAAGATGTTTACCTGTGTTTTATTGACTATGCAAAGACATTCGACTGTGTGGATCATAACCAATTACGGATAACATAGCAAAGAATGGGAATTTAGAGCACTTAATTTTGCTCATGAGAAACTTGGACATAGATCAAGAGGCAATCGTTCCAACAGAACAAGGGGATACTTCATGGTTTAAAGTTAAGAAAGATGTGCATCAGGTTTGTATCTTTTCACCATACTTATTCAATCTGTACGCTGACCAAGTAACCTGAGAAGCCAGACTGTATAGAAGAATTTGGCATCAGGATTAGAGGAAGACTCATTAACAACCTGTGATATGCAGATGACAAGACCATGCTTACTGAAAGTGAAGAGGACTTGAAGTACTTAGTGATAAAGGTCAAAAACCACAGCCTTCATTATAGATTACACCTCAACATAAAGAAAACAGAAATCCTCACAACCAGACCACTAAGAAACGTCATGATAAAAGGAGAAAATATTGAACTTGTCAAGGATTTCATTTTACTTGGAGTGACAATCAAAGCAGCATTCAAGAAATCAAATGACGTGTTACTTTAGGCAAATCTGCTGCAAAAGACTTCCTTAAAGTGTTAAAAAGCAAAGATGTCACTTTAAGGACCACGGAGTGCCTGATCCAAGCCATGGTGTTTTCAACTGCCTTATATGTGTGTGAAAGCCGGACAAGGAGTAAGGAAGATCAAAGAAGAGTTGGTGCCTTTGAATAATGGTTTTAGTGAAGAATATTTAATGTACCGTGGACTGCCAAAAGGAGAAAAAAAATCTGTCTTGGAAGAAGTACAGCAAGAATATCCTACTGAGCAGTTACATCTCTCTTATAGGGTTGCTGTAAGTTGGAATCAACTCAATAACAATGGGTTTCATTTGGTTTAAGTGGAGTTCAAGGAAAAAATGTTTTATATAAATATCACCAAATACATTTCCTAAATCTAAACTGATAATTTATATTTAGGAAATGTATAAATTTTGTTGCATTTTTTATTTATGAGAAAATAAAATTTGTAACTCTTCAGGGTTATACTTTATCTATATTAATGGGGTGCCAATTATACTTTCTGAGCATTCTTTTTAGTTCATATGATTTTTCAGTTGAGTCTAATAGTGTTTCAGGTTGATTATATCATACGTAAATACCATTCGTTTTTGCTAGCTTTTCAAAGGTAAGATATTTTTGGTTCCAGTGTTGTTTGCCATGATATCCAGGTCTACAATTTCCAAGAAAAATGTTGAGTATTTGATCCTTAATGTTTGATTGTAACATTGATGGAAAACATTAACAGTGTTTTATTTTCCATTTAAACTATGTATGCATTTTATCATATTACAGATTTTTTTCTGCCTCTTCTAGACTATCAAAAAAAAAATTAGTATGTTTGTATTTAGTGTTCCATGGGAATTTGCATTATTTTTTACCAAAAATGTTTATCCCCCACTGATGTGATGTCAGGGTTTTTCTCTAATTTGGAGTCATCATTGACTTCTCTCTTTCTCTAACATCTTATATACAACACATTCTGTTGGTTGTATCTTCAGAATAGATTCCATATCTGCCCACTTCTAAATTACTCCCTTGCCAACACCCTGGGCCTGGCTGCCATTACAGCTTGCTCAGACACTGCAAGGGCCTCCTAACTGCTCTCCCAACCTTCAATTTTTCCCTCTAGAGTCTAATCAGACAACAACCAGGGGGAAGTTCTTAAAACATTACTCAGGTGACATGTCTCTCTGATCAAATCTTTTCAAAGATTTTAAATAAATCCAAGTCCTTTAGGCTGCCATGATAGTCTTTTGGACATATCTCTCACCTCACTACAGAGCACCCCTCTCTCCCTTGATTTCTGTTGTGCATCCTCCTTGTTTTGTTTCATTGCCTCCAGGCCTTTGGACTGGGGTTGGTTCTCTCTCCTAGCATTTTTTTCTTTTTTTTTGCATATTTTCCTGTTGGTTGTCTCTCCCCTTTCTTTCAGATCTCTGCTCAGATACCACTCTTAAGAAAGGACTTTGCTGACCAACTAATTTAACCTATAAATTAACATTCTACTTCAATGCCTTGCTCATTTTGTAAGCATTAGCATTACTTTGAATTTTACTGTATCTCTATTTGTATATGCATTTTTTGTGTATTTCTACATTGGAATGTAAGTTTCTGATGGGCAGAGATTTGTCTGATGGTACCTGAAACAGCAGTTGACAAACAATATGCACTTACTTAATATTTTTTAATGAATGGATTATTGTACTGGTCCTATTGTAGGGCCATCTTAGGAATTTTGTAATTACAAATATATGTTTAAAATACAGTATCTTTTTTATCAACTGACAGCATTCATTTTCTGGGATTTGATTTATGGTATTAAATAATATGCATAAGTGAGGCTTGTCCAACTTTATATTTTTGTTCTTTTTATCAAATGTTTCAGTGATAATGCCATAAATATTCATGATATATTGATAACAATTAAGTAGCAACTACAATATACCAAGCAGTGTTCTACACATTTTGTTTATAATAAGTCACTTAACTTTCACAGGGAGTCCCTAGTTGCACTAAAAAAAAAAAATAAATAATAATAATAAATTTTTTTTTTTTTTTTTTTTTTTTGCTGTTAACCAAAATATTTGTGGCTTCAGTCTGCCCAGAGGCACCTCAGAAGAAAGACCTAGTGATCTACCTCCAAAAGGTCACAGCAATTGAAAGCCCTACAGAGTATGGGTTTGCCATGAGATGAAATCAGTTGGATGGCAACTAGTTAATCCTCACAACATCAAAACCTATTACTTCTATTGAATCTGTTACTGTTGTTACTGCCATTGTACAGATGACAAAGTTGAGGCTCAGAGAGGTTAAGTAACTTGTTCTTGGTCATGCAACTAGAATTCGTATGATTATTATTAATCACACGGTTTTGTTCTATTTTATATTCTCCATTGTCTAAACAGAAGCATCGCAAAAGGGGGGCAGAGGAGGGCAGATGCCCCAGGGTCCAAGTCCAAGGGTGCAGCAGACAAGGTACAGAATACTTTTAGGCACCACAAATATGAAAGCCAGACAAGAGGGGGAAGACATTTCTGCTGACTCATCAACATCTATTCATCTTGAAATTTGGGATAGGGAAAGGCTGAACTTAGAGATTGCCCCTGGAAACTCCTTACCCTCACTATGCCCTGTGTCTGCAATATATTACAAAGTATAAGAATTACAAGTTTCTTGCTATTTTGATAAAAGTAACATAAAAATTATATGACAGTGATTTGCTTTGGATTTTAATGGTTCAGTAGCTTTCTAGTTTAGGTATTTTCTATTCAGTGTTTTTTTGGTATTTTATTGATTATATTTTGTTAATGTATATCTGTGAACAGACTTACACGCGTGTATATGAACACACACATGCATGCACACACTCCTACACTCATGAACACACGTATCCACTCAAGGATTTCACGGATAAAATTATAATATTGACATGAAGGTAGATCTCAATAATTCTTGAGATATAGAAAGTTAATGGTTAAGAAGACTAAATTCCACCAATACTGTTTATATATTCTATGCAAATCTAATAAAAATCACAACAAAATTTGTAAAGAAAATGACAAACTAATTCTAAAACTTACGTAGGTATGTAAAGGCCCAATAGTAGCTAGAGTAGTACTAAAAAATAAGTAACAGCCCCTACCAGATACCTGACATTTTGTAAGAAATGAACAGTGCTGTGTCCTTACTTAAACAGACTTCTCATTTGACTAAATCGTTTATGTCATTGTTTAATTTCTATCTCTATGCTTACAACTACCAAATTTATATCTCCAAATAGAATCTCTTCCCTGAAATCTATGGTTGAATATCAACTTCCAAGTTAATCTCTCCATGAGGATATATGTTAAGTATTCAAAGTTGACGTATTTGAAGTTTAAAGGTTGATTAGGCTCTCCAAGATATTTTCCTGCTCAATCTTCATCCTATCAATAAATGATGCCTTTATTCAACCAAAGCTTTAGTAGCATCCCTGACTCCACTGTTCTCTCAAAGAATGCATTGTTCGGCATTTGCTCATTGTCTTCAGGATTTTGCTACTTTTGCTATTTTCCATACTTGATGGTTCAAGTCATCATACTTACTCACCTGTACTTTTGTAATATCTGTCTAAATGGTCTTACTGTGCCCATCTTTGTACCATAAAGCACATGGAATAATCCATTTAAAGTATGTTAGATTTTATTACGGTTCTATTCAATTTTACAAAAACCTGAGTTGAATGGAAAGCTTTTAAAACTAAACTCAAGGCCCATCTCCACCTGGCCTCCATTATTGTATGCTCCTCAATTCCTATTACATCACTGGGCTCTTTCATTGTATTACAGCTATATTTTGCTGAGGTTTCTTCTTTGGATACTAACTCATCTCTTATTTCAGGGCTTTAGCCAGTTCATTTGCTTTGAGCAGTCTGCTTCTAGAAATGATAGAGAGACTTCATCCCTGAACCAGTTACTATCTTGTCCTTTACCCTACTTTTTTAATTTTTCTTCAGAGAGCAAGGCACCATCTAACTATATATGTAATTATGTGTATCTATTTCTGTTTACTACTAGAAAAAGAATTGATGCATGCAAACTCCAGTGTTGATGAAGAATATTGAATATACCATAGACTCCCAATAGAATGAATGTTTACTCATGCAGTCTTAGAAGAAATACAACCAAAATGTACCTTAGAAATTAGGACGGTGTTTTAGTCATCTAATGCTGGTATATCAGAAATACCACAGGAGGATGGCTTTAACAAAGAAAAATTTATTCTGTCACTGTCTAGTAGGCTACAAGTCCAAATTCAGGTCGTCGGCTCCAGGGGAAGGCTTTCTCTCTCTGTCTGCTCTGGAGGAATGCCCTTGTCATCAATCTTCCCTTGGTCTGGGAGCATCTCAGTGCAGGAATCTCAGACCCAAAGGACATGCTCTGCTCCAGCACTCCTTTCTTGGTGGTATGAGGCCTCCATGTCTCTCTTCTCACTTCTCTCTTTTGTATCTCAAAAGAGATTCACTTAAGACACTACCTGATCTTATAGATTTCATCAACATAACTTCTGCTAATACATTTTATTACATCATAGTGATAGGGCGTACAACACTTAGCGAAACCACATCAGATCGTAAAATGATAGGCAATCATAGAATCGGACAAGGGAATCATGACCTAGGCAAGTTGACAGATATTTTGGGGGGGACACAATTCAATCCATGACAGCTGGTGAGACTTCAAATTGCTTACTTTGGACATGTCATCAGGAAAAACCAATTGCTAGGAAAAGGTACCATGTTTGGTAAAGTAGAGAGCCAACCAAAATGGGAGAAACCCTCAGTGAGACGGATTAACCCAATAGCTGCAACAATGGACTCAAAATACCAAAGATCATGAAGATGTTACAGGACATGGCAATCTTTCATTTTATTATGCAAAAAGGCACCGTAACTCGGAACCAACTTGATGGCAGCTAACAACAACTAGAATGCATATACTTTGACATCCTGCTTTGGTATCTGAAAAAAATATTTGTGTCCAGAAAGTATTTCTTGGATGAGTGAATGCAACTTGTGTAGATTAGATTATTAGTCACCAAATATTGACATTATTCCCCTGCTTGCCCTCCCCCACACAGACCTACACTGTCTCCATGGGAGGAGTATATTTCCTGACCCATTGACACTAGTCTTGGCCATGGTACTTGGTTAATGGAATGTGGATATGAGTGTGAGTGTGGTGTTTCCCAGCCTAGTCTGTAAGAGACTTCTCCTCTGAAAGCTTGAAGTTCTACCATGAGATGAACTTGCCTAAAGTGTCTGCCGCCCCTTCAACTTGTCCAAGGAAATTAAGAGATGCATGGAAACAACCTGAACTCAAAACCTAGCTGATCTGTAGAGTTGCATGAACTACTTTTTATTACATGTCACTAAGATTTTGTGGTTGTCTTTTATGCATCATTATTGTAGTAAAATTCTGACTAATATCCCAACCCAGTGCCTTCGAGTCAATTCCATGACTAATATAGGAAGATGATATGGAAGCCAAATACAGACCTAATGGTATATGAAGTATATGATTAATTCACTATACCTAGAAACAAGGGAAAGGGTTATTCTTGGTGCATCCTGAGTAGCGGGGTATTTCTCATCTCTTCCACATCAGGATTTGCCATATGACTTGCTGGGCAAATGGAATATGAATGAAGTGAAAGATTCCACATTCAAACAGAAGAATTAAGTGCCATTTACCTGGTTCCATCCATATTCCTATGCATTTGCCATGATAGTGACTAACATAAGAGCTGCTAACCAGAAATGAAATAGGAAAGATGATAATACAGAGCAGATTTGCACTTGACTCAAACCCAAGAGGTATTATAAATGAGAAATATCCCCACATTTTAAGTCAATGGAACTTGTGGATTGTCAATCAACTAGGATAGAGTTCAAGCCCAGTTCCAAGGATATAACCCAACCATTTCACCAATAACAGTAATCCCATTTGTCGTGATTATTTCTGGAGCATGAATTAAACCAGATGTTGTCTAATTAGGTCAACTGTTTATTTATTCTAGAAGGGGTTCATGCACCTGTAATTATTATACAAGTTTGAACTCAGGTTTTTTTTAACCCAGTTAACACAAATTTTAACTGATTTAGTGATAATGCAAAAAAAGTGCTGCTGATGATGATAATGGTGATGATATACACCCGTCCCAACCCATATGTATTTTATATAATTAATACTGACAGGAGCTTGGGTGAAATTTTGACTTGCTATACAAGCATGACTAGAAACCAGTGAGATATCACAGGTGTCTCCTATGAACAATAGGCATATTGGTTTTGACAGACCCTAAACCAAAGATGTCCCTATAATAGCTGACTTGAATATCATATTTTTAATACCATTAGGTGACCATTTATATATTTTTATAACTGGTCCTTATTAATGGTAAGATAAACGGGACATTAATAGATTTGAATATCAGTGTAACAACAGAGAACTGCAAAAAATTCAAGCCAGATTCAGAAGAGGGAGTGGAACCAGGGATATCATTGCTGATGTCAGATGGATCCTGGCTGAAAGCAGAGAATACCAGAAGGATGTTTACTTGTGTTTTACTGGCTATGCAAAGGCATTCGACTATGTGTGGATCATAACAAATTATGGATAACATTGTGAAGAATGGGAATTCCAGAACACATAATTGTGTTATCAGGAATCTGTACATGGATCAAGAGACAATTGTTCAGACAGAACATGGGGAGACTGAGTAGTTTACCGTGAAGAAAGGTGAATGTCAGGGTTGTGTCCTTTCACCATACCTATTCAATCTCTATGCTGAGCAAATAATCTGAGGAACTGGACTGTATGAAGAAGAATGAGGTATCAGAATTGGAGGAAGACTCATTACAGCCTGCATTATGCAGATGACACAACCTTGCTTGCTGAAAGTGAAGAGGATCTGAAGCATTTACTGAGGAAAATCAAAGACTACAGCCTTCATTATGGATTACACTTCAACACAAAAAAACAAAAATCCTCACAACTGGACCAACAAGCCAAACCACGATAAACAGAGAAAAGATTGAAGTTGTCAAGGATTTCATTTTACTTGGATCCACAATCAATACCATAGCAGCAGCAATCAAGAAATCAAAAGATGCTATTTCCAGAGGCAGAGCCAAGGTGGCAGAATAGACAGGCGCTTCCAGCGAGCTCTCTTTAAAACAAACACCTGAAAAAAACAAGTGAAACAAGTATATTTATGACAAGCTAGGAGCCCTGAGTATCAAAGGCAAGCTTAGAAAAAGAACTGAGGGGCAGGGGGAGGAAGAGATGGTTCAGAAGTGGAGAGGAGTTACCAGACCTGAATCATGGGGAGCCCTTAGGCCCCATTCCCAGGAGCTGCAGTGGCGGGTTGGTACTAGTGTTCAGCCACAGTTTCCTCAGGGAGAAGCAGCCAGCCATACAGCCTACTCAGACCTCTGGAACCAGAGAAGAATGGCCCTCTCAGCAAAAGCTAATTACCTGCATATATTTCACTGCACCCCCCACTCTGCCCCCCCACCCCCCCTACTCCCAAGATGGCTTCAGTGGCTGACTTCCCTGGGCCTGAGATAGGTCCTGTTGAGAGCCTAGACCTATCCTCATGGGCTTTGAGAAGGAATAAATTTGCAATTGGGGAAAAACATAATTTACCAGCTCCATTAACTGGGGAAGCTCAGGACAGAAGCAGCTCCTGATCAGACATAAACGGTCTGTGGACTTTGACAACCTTTCCCCTCTGCATGGACCTGTCTGGGCCTATTTCAGGAGAATAGGCCCCTGTTGGCAAACACCAACTATTTCAGCTGTGTGGTGGAGAGGTGGGTGTTTGATGTTTGACATTGCTTTGCCTATTAAACAGGGTCCTCACCTACCCATATCAGGGGCCTAAAGACAGATGGCTCCACTCAGGTCACCCAGCCACCCGCAAAAGGGGTCCGAGGATAACTGGTACTTCTCAGTCCTTACAACCAAAAATATTGGGTGCCCATGGTCCGTCTGAAGAACCCACCCAACTGTACACTCTAGGGAATAGGGGCACACTTTCCTCAGAGACACTTGGGGGATGATTCTCAGCCCCCTGCCTTGTTCAGAGTATGACCATCTGCTACAACCAGATACAGGTACCTGCACCAATCACCTCTGCCCCTCTAAGGGTGTGGGACACAGCCTGCACCACACACTTGATGATCAGCTACCTAGACACCTGAGCTGAATTCATACAAGAAAACTGAATGCACTCCTAGACTGATCTACCTGAGAACAGCTCTAACCATCTGGTGAGAGGACATCTGAGCTCCAAAAGTGAAAATAATCAGGTTAGCTCACTCAAGCAACCATCTGGGCATATCAAAACAAAACAAAGCAAGAAGCTATGACACAGTAAGCAAACATAAAATAAACTAATGCAATAACTTATAGATGGCTCAAAAAAAAACAGTCAATTTCAAGTCACATAAAGAAACAGACCATAATTACCTCAACAAACTCTCAAAACAAAGAATCAAGGGATCTTCTAGATGAAAGTGCGTTCCTGGAATTACCAGAGGCAGAAAACAAAACATTAATATGCAGAACCTTTCAAGACATCAAGAAGGAACTAAGGCAATGTGCAGAACAAGGCAAGGAACATACAGATAAAGCAATTGAAAAAATTAAAAAGATTATTCAGGAACATAATGAAAAATTTCATAAGCTGGATAAATCCACAGACAGACAGCAATCAGAAATTCAGAAAATTAACAATAAAAATAAAGAAATAGACAACTCAATAGAAAGCCAGAGAAGCAGATTTGAGCAAATGGAAGGCAGAATTTCTGAACTTGAAGATAAAGCACTTGGCAGTCATATGTTTGAAGAAAAATCAGATAAAAGAATTTTTAAAAAATGAAGAAAGCTTAAGAATCATGGCAGACTGTATCAAGGGAAATAACCTACGAATGATTGGAGTATCAGAACAGGGAGGGATAACACAAAATACAGAGAAAATTGTTGAAGATTTTTTAGCAGAAAACTTCCTTGATATCATGAAAGAGGAGAAGATATCTATCCAAGATACTCGTCTAACTGAACATGAGGCAGATGTCAAAAGAAAGTCTCCAAGACAGATTATACTTGAACTTGCCAAAACCAAAGATAAAGAAAGAATTTTAAGAGCAGCTAGGGATAAAGGAAAAGTCACCTAGAAAGGAGAGCCAATAAGAATAAGCTTGGACTACTAGGCAGAAACCACACAGGCAAGAAGGCAATGGGATGACATATAAAAAGTTGAAGGAAAAAATTGCCAGCCAAGAATCATATATCCAGCAAAAATGTCTCTCAAATATAAAGGTGAAATTAAGACATTTCCAGGTAAACAGAAGTTTAGAGAATTCATAAAAACCAACGCAAAACTACAAGAAACACTAAAGGGAGTTCTTTGGCTAGAAAATTGATAATATCAGGTATGAACCCAAGACTAGAACACTGGGCAGAGCAACCAGAAGTCAACCCAGATAGGGAAATCCAAAAAAACAAAGCAAGATTATTAAAAAAAAAAAAAAAAAAACCCTCAAAACAGGGTAACAGCAATGTTATCATAGAAAAGAAGACAACATTAGAATAATAAAGAGGGAGTAAGAAATGTTATCATACACCTTCCATATGGAGTGGAAAATCCGGCAATACAAAGAAATAAAAGTTACATTTAAATTTAGAAAAATAGGGGTAAATAATAAGGTAACCACAAAGGAGACAAGCTACCCTACTCATTAAAAAAAAAAAAAATAGAGACTCAGCAGAAACAAAATCAACAACAACAGATATGAGGAAAGGACAATATATAAAGAAAATCTACTCAGCACATAAAATCAAGTGGGAAAAAGAAACTGTCAATACACAAAAAAAGACATCAAAATGATAGCACTAAATTCACACCTATCCATAATTACTCTGAATGTAAATGGACTAAATGCACCAATAAAGAGTCAGAGAGTCTCAGACTGGATAAAGAAACACGATCTGTCTATATGCTGCCTACAAGAGACACACCTTAGACTTAGAGACACAAACTAAAACTCAAAGGATGGAAAAAAAATATATCAAGCAAACAATAAGCAAAAAAGAGCAGGAGTAGCAATATTAATTTCTGACAAAATAGGCTTTAAAGTTAAATCCATCAGAAAAGATAAGGAAGGACACTATATAATGATTAAAGGGACAATACACCAAGAAGCTATAACCATATTAAATATTTACACACCCAATGACAGGGCTGCAAGATACATAAAACAAACTCTATCAGCATTGAATAGTGAGATAGATAGCTCCACAATAATACTGGGATACTTCAACACACCACTTTCGCTGAAGAACAGGATATCCAGAAAGAAGCTCAGTAAAGACACGGAAGATCTAAATGCCACAATCAACTAACATGACCTCATAGACATATACAGAACACTCCACCCAACAGCAACCAACTAAACTTTCTTTTCTAGTGCACATGGAACATTCTATAGAATAGACCACATATTAGGTCATAAAGCAAGCCTTAGCACAATCCAAAACACTGAACTATTACAAAGCATTTTCTCTGACCGGAAGGCCATAAAAGTGGAAATCAATAACAGGAAAAGCAGGAAAAAGAAATCAAACACTAACTAAACAATACCCTGCTCAAAAAAGATTGGATTATAGAAGACATTAAAAAAAAAATAAGGATGGAATAAAGAAATTCATAGAATCCAATAAGATGAAAACACTTCCTAACAGAACCTTTGGGACACAGCAAAAGCGGTGCTCAGAGGCCAATTTTTATCAATAAATGCACACATACAAAAAGAAAAAGTGGCCAAAATGAAAGAATTATCTCTACAACTTGAAGAAATAGAAACAGAGCAACAAAAAAAACTCACAGACACTAGAAGAAAACAAATAATAAAAATTAGAGCAGAACTAAATGAAATAGAAAACAGAAAAACAATTGAAAGAATTAATAAGACCAAAAGCTAGTTTTTTTTGAAAAAAATCAACAAAATTGATAAACTACTGGCCGAACTGACAAAAGAAAAACAGGAGAGGAACCAAATAACCCGAATAAGAAATAAGATGGGCGATATTACAACACACCCAACTGAAATTAAAAGAATCATATCAGATTACTCTGAAAAATTGTACTCTAACAATTTGAAAACCTAGAAGAAATGGATGAATTCCTAGAAACACATTACCTACTTAAACTAACACAAACAGAGGTAGTACAACTAAATAGAGCCATAACAAAAGACGAAGCGAAAAGGGTAATCAAAAAACTGCCCCCCCCCAAAAAAGCTCTGGCCCGGACAGTTTCACTGAAGAGTTCTACCAAACTTTCAGAGAAGGGATAACACCACTACTACTACAGGTATTTCAGAGAACAGAAAAGGACAGAATACTCCCAAACTCATTCTATGAAGCCTCCATATCCCTGATACCAAAACCACGTAAAGACATCACACACACACAAAAAATTACAGACCTATATCCCTCATGAACTTAGATGCCAAAATCCTCAACAAAACTCTAGCCAATAGAGTTCAACAACATATCAAAAAAAAATAATTCACCATGACCAAGTGGGATTCATACCACGTATACAGGAATGTTTCAACATTAGAAAAACCATTAATGTAATCCATCATATAAATAAAACAAAAGACAAGAATCACATGATTTCATCAATTGATGCAGAAAAGGCATTTGACAAAGTTCAACACCATTCATGACAAAAACTCTCAGCAAAATAGGAATACAAGGAAAATTCCTCAACATAATAAAGGGCATTGATACAAAACCGATAGCCAACATCATCCTAAATGGAGAGAGCCTGAAAGTATTCCCCTTGAGATAGGGAACCAGACAAGGATGCCCTTTATCACCACTCTTATTGAACACTGTGCTGGAGGTCCTACCCATAGCAATTAGGCTAGATAAAGACATAAAGGGCATCCAGATTGGCAAGGAAAAAGTAAAAGTATCTCTATTTGCAGATGACATGATCTTATACACAGAAAACCCTAAGGAATCCTCCACAAAACTACTGAAACTAATAGAAGAGTTCAGCTGAGTATCAGGATACAAGACAAACATACAAAAATCAGTTGGATTCCTCTACACCAACAAAAAGAACATCGAAGAGGAAATCACCAAATCAATACCATTTACAATAGCCCCGAAGAAGATAAAATACTTAGGAATACATTCTTACCAGAGATGTAAAATACCTAAACATAGAAAACTAGAAGACACTACTGCAAGAAACCCAAAGAGACCTACCTATGTGGAAAAACATACGTTGCTCATGGATAGGAAGACTTAACATTATAAAAATGTCTATTCTACCAAAGGCAATCTATAGATTTAATGCAATTCCGAGCCAAATTCCAACTTTTTAAAAATAATTTGTATTGTGCTTTAAGTGAAAGTTTACAAATCAAGTCAGTCTCTCACATATAAACTTATAATATACGCCTTACTACACAATGAGACAGCCCGCTCCCTCCTTCCAGTCTCTTTTTTGGTGACCATTTTGTAAGCTTCTAACCGTCCCATCTTCCCTCCAAACAGGAGATGCCAACATAGTCTCAGGTGTCCACCTGATACAAGTAGCTCACTCCTCATCATCTCTCTCTCCAATCCATTGTCCAGTCCAATCCATGTCTAATGAGTCCAATGACATTTTTTAATGATAAGTAAAGCATTACTGGAAAAGAAGAATAAAGTGGGAGGCCTCACTCTACCTGATTTTAGAACATATTATACTGCCACAGTAGTCAAGTCAAAACAGCCTGGTACTCCTACAACAACAGGTTCATAGACCACTGGAACAGATTTGAGAATCCAGACATAAATCCATCCACATATGAGCAGTTGATATTTGACTAAGGTACCAAAACAGTTAAATAGGGAAAAGACAGTTTTTTTTTAAACAAATGATGCTGGCATAACTGGATATCCATCTGCAAAAAAATCAAACAAGACCCATACCTCACCCCATGCACAAAAACAAACTCAAAATGGATCAAAGACCTAAATATAAAATCTAAAATGATAAAGATCATGGAAGAAAAAATAGGGACACTGTTCGGAGCCCTAATACATGGCATAAAGAGTATATGAAACATTATTAATAATGCAGAAGAAAAACCAGGTAACTGGGAGCTCCTAAAAATCAAACACCTATGCTCATCCAAAGACTTCACCAAAAGAGTTAAAAGATTACCTAGACTGAGGAAAAGTTTTTAGGTATGACATTTCCAATCAGTGCCTGATCCCTAGAATCTACATGATACTGCAAAAATTCAACTACAAAAAGACAAATAACACAATTAAAAAATTGTCAAAAGATATGAACAGACACCTCACTAAAGAAGACATTCAGGTAGCTAACAGATACATGAGGAAATATTCATGGTCGTTAGCCATTAGAGAAATGCAGATCAAAACTACAATGACATTTCATCTCACTCCAACAAGGCTGGCATTAATCCAAAAAACACAAAACAAGAAATGTTGGGGAGGTTGTGGAGAGATTGGAACACTTACACACGGTTGGTGGGAATGTAAAATGGTACAACCACTTTTGAAATCAATTTGGCGCTTCCTTAAAAAGCTACAAATAGAACTACCATAAGATCCAGCAATCCCACTCCTTGGAATATATCCTAGAGAAATAAGAACTTTTACAGGAACAGATATATGCACCCTTATGTTCATTGCAGCACTGTTTAGAATAGCAAAAAGATGGAAGCAACCAAGGTGCCCATCAATGAATGAATGAATAAATAAACTATGGTATATTCACATGACAGAATACTGCGCATTGATAAAGAACAGTGATGAATCTGTGAAACATTTCATAACATGGAGGAACCTGGAAGGCATTATGTTGAGTGAAATTAGTTACAACAGAATAAGTATTGTATAAGACCACTACTATAAGAACTGAGAAATAGTTTAAACAGAGAAGAAAATATTCTTTGATGGTTAAGAGAGATGGGAGGGAGGGAAGGAGGGAGGGAGGGAAGGAGAGGGATATTCACTAATTAGGTAGTAGATAAGAACTACTTTAGGTGATGGGAAAGACAACACACAATACAGGGGAGGTCAGCACAACTGGACTAAACCAAAAGCAAAGAAGTTTCCTGAATAAACTGAACGCTTCGAAAGCCAGAGTAGCCGGGGCAGGGGTTTGGGGACCATGGTTTCAAGGGACATCTAAGTCAATTGGCATAATAAAATCTATTAAGAAAGCATTCTGCATCCCACTTTGGAGATTGGAATCTGGAGTCTTCGGCCCTAGCAAGCGGCCATCTAAGATGCATCAATTGGTCTCAGTCCACCTGAATCAAAGGAGAATGTAGAACACCAAGGACACAAGGTCATTAAGAGCCCAAGAGACAGAAAAGGCCACATAAACCAGAGACTACATCAGCCTGAGACCAGAAGAACTAGATGGTGCCCAGCTACAACTGATGACTGCTCTGACAGGGAACACAGAGAACCCCTGAGGGAGCAGGAGAGCAGTGGGATGCAGACTCCAAATTCTCGTAAAAAGACCAGACTTAATGGTCTGACTGAGACTAGAAGGACCCTGGTGGTCATGGCCCCCAGACCTTCTGTTGGCCCAGGACAGGAACCAACTCTTCAGACAGGGATTGGACTGGACAATAGGTTGGAGAGGGATGCTGGTGAGGAGTGAGCTTCTTGGATCAGGTGGACACTTGAGACTGTGTTGGCATCTCCTGTCTGGAGGGAAGAGGAGAGGGTAGAGAGGGTTAGAAGCTGGAGGAATGGACATGAAAAGAGAGAGTGGAGGGAGGGAGTAGGCTGTCTCATTAGGGGAAGAGCAATTGGGAGTATGTAACAAGGTGTATATAAGTTTTTGTGTGAGAGACTGACTTGATTTGTAAACTTTCGCTTAAAGCACAACAAAAATTAAAAAAAAAAAGAAAGAAATCAAAAGACGCATTGCATTGGGCAAATCTGCTGCAAAGGACTTCTTTAAAGTGTTGAAAAGCAAATATGTCACCTTGAAGACTAAGGTGTGCCTGACCCAAGGCATTGTGTTTTCAATCGCCCAATATGCATGTGAAAACTGGACAATGAATAAGGAAGACCAAAAAAGAATTGACGCCTTTGAATTGTGGCGTTGGCAAAGAATATTGAATGCACTGCCAAGAGAAGGAACAAATCTGTCTTGGAAGAAGTACAACCAGAATGCTCCTTAGAAGCAAGGATGGCGAGACTGTGTCTTACATACTTTGGACATGTTGTCAGGAAAGATCAGTTCCTGGAGAAGGACATCATGCTTGGTAAAGTACAGGATCAGCGGAAGAAAAGGAAGACCCTCAAAGAGAGAGATTGACACAGTGGGTGCGACAATGGGCTCCAGGATAGTAACGATTTTAAGAATGGTACAGGACCAGGCAGTGTTTTGTTCTGTGATACATAGGTTGGCTATGAGTCAGAACAGACTTGATGGCACCTAACAACAACAATCAATTTGAAAATGATACCTTCAGTTCTTTTTAACTCCAATTTACTGAACGTTCTGTAATTCTGGTTGACTCATAGTGCCACAGTATTTCAAATTTATTTTCCTAACTTTTTTCAGATTCTTCGAAATCATCCTACTGAGTGATTTGGATAACTTTTATATACAACTTCCATCAACCTAGTTGCATGGTACATTCAAATATTAACAAAAAAAAAAATTAGTCAACCCATTTATTTCAGTCTGATTAGAGCCACTTCATTTCTCACAAAAAGATTTAATAAATATCGAATTATTTTACAAATAGTTGTGTTGACATTTGTAAACATATTCCATTTTCTCATGCTTTACTTGAGTCATATTAAGCCCTGATATCCTCCTTCCTTTTGGGAATGTGAGAGTGGAGAGGCAATTAAGAATAATCCACAGCTGGCTCCAGTCAGGCATCTCCTTTCCATGAACCCTTCCTTTATGATAAAAATCTCACGAGATGATTCTAGATGATGTAATTATCAAGGAAGAGTAAAATTCCCATGTTTCCATATGAGGTTTCATTTCACTGAGAATTAAGTTACCTTGATTAGTGTTTATTTTCCTCGTGCCGCACACAAGCAGTTGCACCTAGAAGATATTGCTTGTTCAAGATATTTCTGTTCATTTGTTTAACTTTAAGAGTCTTCTTTGGGGCCCAGTCAAGACAGCCAAATTGCATTTGGTTCTTTTTCTGGTCTTTAGGAGCCAATGATGTAACCACCAGGAAGGTAAGTAGCTATAAAAATGAATGTTTCTGCACAAATGAGTTCAAATGCATGACTGCAGGACATCAGGAATGTTCTGGATGAAATATGATGAATATGTTGTTGCTTCTAAGATTTTGTGGAAACTCTGGTGACATAGTGGTTAAGTGCTATGGCTGCTAACCAAAGGGTTGGCAGTTTGAATCTGCCAGGCGCTCCTTGGAAACTCTATGGGGCAGTTCTACTCTGTCCTATAGGGTCGCCATGAGTAGGAATCACCTCGACGGCACTGGGTTTGGTTTGGTTTTTTGGTTCTAAGATTTTGCAGGTAAGGATAAATTTTCTTAATCTTTTTATTCCCATAAATGATTGTCTAATCAAATATACATTATTCTATTTTAAACACCATTGTAGAAGCAACCTTCTGTATGTTCCTGCTATGAACATATTTTACATTTTGTTTGATTATTACTGTTCTAGTCCTACCCTTCTGAGAACCAATCCTTTTGAAATCCTCACCTGCTCTTCATATTAGGTTTCTAACTTACTCTTCTTACATTAATAACAAAATATTAATATCTATATTTATAAATTTATCACTTCAACATGACAGTTAAATTATCTAGCCTGATGTATGGATTCAATAGATAATAAGTAACATATTTATATTTTCTTACTATTTTAAATAACTTTCGCATGCCATGTGAGGCAGGCAGTGCAGGAATTATCTATATTTTAATTTCAGGAAGGTAAATTGCTTACTTAGATGCATACCCCCAATAGCATATAAACACTGAAATTCAACCTAGCGTTTGTGAATTCACAATGAAACTGAAAGGGAAACAAAAAGAGGTAGCATAGAAAGAAAGAAGACGGGAAGGAAGGAAACGTATCTGAGCAAACTGTCTAGAAGCTTGGAGTGAGTAAAGAAGGCAGGTAGAAGAAATAGCAATATTTGTTAGTATTGGCTTTATTTCATCCATTGTCAGAAGTAAGTTTCATACGTATGTATATATATATATATATGTATATTCTTTCCAGATGAGGGTCATCATCCCATTTTGTGGGTGAGTAAATCAAGGCTACGGAAAGTAAAGAAGCATACTTAAAGTCATCAGCCAATTAAGGGCAGAGTGGGATTACAAATACAAATCTGCCTAATTAAAAAGCCAACATTGTATCAATGATATTTCCCTTAACGTTATAATGGCTCCCACTTTATACTTACAATGTAAGCATTGCTGGACAGTATAAAATACCTATTTGATTCCTGAGTTTCCTATACAAAAAAGTAATGATGAAAGTGGTGAGAAATTTAAAGTATTGAACACTACAAACACTCTGGGCTGTACCATACATAATACGACATGAACAATTGACTTCGTTCTCCAAAAGTAAAAGATAAGAAATATTAGACAGTAAAGATAATTTAAATCTATTAGCCAGCAAAACATGTGAAAATAGTAGCCCAACCACTCCTGACTGTCTACTGTGTTAGTATCATAATCACTATTCAGAGACTGATGCTGAGTTTGTGCCATTGAGAATGGGTGAAAACAGGAGCACCAACTGGTCTCAAAGGCATTTAAACCCCTACTGAGAACTGGAGCTAATCATTTTATCTTACTTATTTGGAATTTATTATAATTTTTGATCAATTTACATTTAAAATTTTAAACATTACATAATTCTCTTTGACATATTTCATGCACTAAATACATAGCTGGAATATAAGCTTATCAATTTATCTGACTTATTACAAGAAAGGAATCCTGGTGATGTAGCGGATTCCAACCTGGCTGCTAACCAAAAGGCCTACAGTTCAAATCCACCAGCCACTCCTTGGAAGCCCTTATGGGGCAGCTCTCCTCTGTCCTACAGAGTCGGTATGAGTTGGAATCAACTTGATGACAACAGGTTTGGTTTAGTTTTTTTTAACACAAGAAAAATCTAAATGTTAACATCATTTTTGGTGAATTTATATTTTGAAATTAAAAAGAAATGTATATATCTAAAAAAAGCATAGATAGATTGTAACCTGTTTTACAAATGTTGAAATTAAGTTTTATAGTAGTAAGTATTGCCGATATACAGCTAGTCAATGAAGGAAGTAAAACCCAGGTAATTGAAACTCGATTCTAAATCTCATTCTGTCTCCACAAAAATGTAATTACTTTTTAATCATGCCTGAACTCTGAGTGGACAAGAATATAATAAAAGAAAACAACAACAGCAAATAAAATGAAACACTGTTTTAAGTGTTAAGGTAGAGAAATAAGAAAAACATTTAAAAGTAAATAACAAGGCTTCAACAACAGGTAAAGAGCGCAATAAGGCAGTAAACATGTTGAGTCGACAATAGTGACCATAGTGCTATAAAAAAAATATATATATATATAGGATGTTAAAAAAAAAAAAAGACTTCACAGGGACACAGAGTGATCAGTATCACATAAAATGGTGGTGGGACTAGAACTTGGGTTTACAGCACTGTGAAGATTTTCACAGCTATTTAGGAAGTGGTAAAGGGAAAAGTAATGCATTCAGAATGGAAAGAGTTGTGAGCAAAGCTATGTTTATGTAATGATTTAAGCATTTTTTCTACAGCATGGGACTTGTAAAATGATTTATTGCATTAAAATAATACTTGAATGACATGGACAACTAGTTTAATTCCAATAAATCAGAAATTGCAACACCTGCTAAAGGGAAAAGCTGCTGGATGCACATTTTGAAGCATCTAGCTATTTTATTTCGGTGTCAAGATGCTCCTCTCTTTTACATAACGCTGGTAACCTCTGCTGCACTTATTTTTTATTCTTTGTTTTCTGTTTGTATCTGTCATGACAATAGGTATCTATTGACTTATTCTGCTGTTTAATGTGTTTTTATTTGTTTTTGTCTTTTTTAACCATCCGAATTATTACATTAAACATTTACCTACAAGTACACCTATAGTTATGGAACATATTTGTTGTTGAAACTTTCATGTCAAAATATTTTTTGATTCAGTATTCTCTAGCCACAATAGTCCCTCCAACTCTTTAAACCATTGGAACATCACTTTATAGTTTGAAAGGTAATGATATACACATTATTACACACCTGATTGTTGTCTTAAGCCACATAGTGGTGAAAAATTTATATAGAGACGATGATTTGATGAAATAGTGGTTTGCCTAATAATAAAACTTAACATTTTTATAAGATTTTTCACTGTAATTTTCAAGGAGAGATTTGGAGCCAATTCTTGAACAATGCTCTTGGCAGGCTGAAGAATTTTAACCTTAGTAGAAGGTGAAGAGCAGTGGCAAATATTGAGACAAAGCTGTCTTTCTTCCTGTGCTGAGATGAAGGTCCGTGTTGCTGTGTGGAACTGCATCAGGCAGAGAATTTCTAAAGGGAGCCAAGACCCGCTATGCAATTTCTTCATCCTTAGAGTTAAATAACCGTAAGAATATTTCCTATACTTCAATTTACTCTTGAACATTGAGTGAATGGTCAAAAAAATGAATGATATTGGGTAATATTTGTGAGAAAACTACGTGTAGAATGTTCATTATATGTACACAGAACTCTGGGTATATGGAGCAAGAAAAATATCTACAAAAAATATGAATTAATTAAGAGAATTAGATTCTGGCAACCAACACAGAACCAATATGCACTTACGTCTTTAGTGATGTTCAATATCCAATGCCTTTATTTTTAACTGACTTGCTTACAGAGCTGTGTTTTGTTCTAGAGATCAGTGTTATGAAGGCAAGTGGGACTTGCTGAGGCACCGCAAATGCAGTCAATGTGATTGTGTGTATCCAACTGGGGATCCGTCACCAACACTGTTGGGAAACTGCTGGTAAGTAAGCACTTTTATTCAACCTGTTTCTGACTAAAAGAGCCAGTCCCCAAAATATACTAAAAGGTGGATGTCATGGATTGTATTATGTCCCCCCCAAAATGTGTGTATCAAGTTCGTTAGGCCCTGATTCCCAGTGTTCTGTAGCTGTCCTCCATTTTGTGATTGTAATTTTATGTTAAAGAGGATTAGGGTGGGATTGTAACAAAAAACATTACTAACAATGTACAAGTACCCAAAGAGAAATTAGATAACTCCTAAAAATCAAACACTTATGCTCATCCAAAGTCTTCACCAGGAGAGTAAACTGATTGCCTACAGACTGGGAAACAGTTTTGAGCTATAACATTTCTGATCAGCATCTGAACTCTAAAATCTATATAATATTGCAAAAACTCAATAACAAAAAGACAAATAATCCATTTTAAAAATGGGCAAAGGATAGGAACAGGTGCTTCAACGAAGAAGACATTCAGGCAGGTAACAGATACATGAGGAAATGCTCATAATCATTAGCCGTTAGAGAAATGTAAATCAAAACTACAATGAGATACCATTTCACTCCAACAAGGCTGCCATTAATCCCAAATCACAAAATAATAAATGTTCGAGAGCTTGTAGAGAGACTGGAACACTTATTCACTGCTGGTGGGAATTTAAAATGGTGCAGCCACTTTGAAAATCAATCTGGCACTTCCTTAAAAAGCTAGAAATAGAACTACCATAGGATATGGCAATCCCACTCCTTGGAATATATCTTAGAGAAATAAGAGCCTTTATATGAACAGATATATGCACAACCATGTTCATTGCAGCACTGTTTACAATAGCAGAAAGATGGAAGTAACCAAGGTGCCCATCAACAGATGAATGGATAAATAAATTTTGGTACATTCACACGATGGAATACTTCACATAGATCAAGAACAATGATGAATCCATGAAATATTTCATAGCTTGGAGGAATCTGGAGGGCATTATGCTGAGTGAAATTAGTCAGTTGCAAAAGGACGAATATTGTATGAGACCACTATTATAAGAACTCAAGAAATAGTTTAAACAGAGAAGAAAATATTCTTTGATGGTTATGAGGGTGGGGAGAAAGGGAGGGAGAAGGACATTCGCAGATTAGATAGTAGACAAGAACTATTTTAGGTGAAGGGAAAGACATCATACAATAAAGGAGAGGTCAGCATAACTGGACTAAACCAAAAGCAGTTTCCTGAATAAACCAAAAGCTCCAAAGGCCAGAGTAGCAGGGGCAGCAGTAGGGGGACCATGTTTTCAGGGGACATCTAGGTCAATTGGGATAATAAAATCTATTAAGAAAACATTCTGCATCCCAGTTTGGTGAGTGGCGTCTGCAGTCTTAAAAACACTATCAAGCAGCCATCTAAGATGCATCCATTGGTCTCAACCCACCTGGAGCAAAGGAGAATGAAGAACACCAAAGATACAAGGTAATTATGAGTCCAAAAGACAGAAATGGCCACGTAAATCCAAGACTACATCAGCCTGAAACCGGAAGAACTAGATGGTGCCCGTCTACAGCTGAAGACTGCCCCGACAGGGAACGAAACAGGGCATTCCTGACGGAGCACGAGAACAGTGAGATGCAGACCTCAAAGTCTCATAAAAAAATCAGACTTAATGATCTGACTGAGACTAGAGGAACCCTGGAGGTCACAGTCCCCAGACCTTCTGTTGGCCCAAGACTGGAACCATTCCCAAAGCCAACTCTTCAGACAGGGATTGGACTGGATTATAGCACAGAAAATGATAGTGGTGAGGAGTGACCTTCTGGTCTCAAGTGGACACATGAGACTATGTGGGCAGCTCCCGTTTGGAGGGGAGATGAGAAGGCAGAGGGGGACAGAAAGTGGCTGAATGGACACAGGGAATACAGGGCTGAGAGAAGGAGTGTGCTGTCTCATTAGTGGGAGAGGAACTAGGAGTACACAGCAAGCTGTATACTAATTTTTGTATGAGAGACTGACTTGATTTGTAAAGTTTCACTTAAAGCACACACACAAAAGATGGAAAGAATACACAGAGTCACAGTACCAAAAGAAATGGTCAACTTTCAGTCGTTTCATGAGGTGGCATATGATGAAGAACTGGTAGTAGTGAAGGAAGAAGTCCAAGCTACACTGAAGGCACTGGCGAAAAAGAAGGCTCCAGGAGCTGACAGAATACCCACTGAGTTGGTTCAACAAACAGATGCAGCACTGTTCATGCCCACTCCACTATGCAAAGAAATTTGGAAGCTAGCTACCTGGCCAACAGGCTGCAAGAGATGCACGTTGTATCCATTCCAAAGAAAAGCGATCCAACAGAATGTCGAAGTTATCAAATGTAAGTGATAGTAAATATGGTAAACAAACAAACAAAGAAACTCTATCTATTCTACACTGAATATGACATTCTATCCCCAGGAGATCTAGTGAGTTTATGATGTTGTTGTTAGGTGCTGTTGGGTCAGTTCCAACTCATAGCGACCCTGTGTACAACAGAACGGAACAGTGCCCAGCCCTGGGCCTTTCTCATTGCGATGTTTGAGCCCACTGTTGCGGCCACCGTCTCAATCTGTCTCATTGAGGATCTTTGTCTTTTTCACTGACCGTCTACTTTACCAAGCACGATATCTTTTTCCAGGGACTGATTCCTCCTGATAATATGTCCAGAGGACGTGAGACCTAGTCTTGCCACCCACCTTTCTAAGGAGCATTCTGGCTGTACTTCTTCCAAGACAGGTGTGTTCATTCTTCTAGCAGTCCATGGTATATTCATTATTCTTCACCAACAACATAATTCAAGTTTCTGTTCTTTTGCCTTCCTTATTCATTGTCCAGCTTTAGCTGCACATGAGGCGACTGAAAATATCATGGCTTGGTTCAGGCACACCTTAGTCCTCAAAGTGACATCTTCAATTTTTAACACTCTAAAGAGGTCTTTTGTAGCAGATTTGCCCAATAAAATATGTCGTTTGATTTCTTGACGGCTGCTTCCATGGGTGTTGATTGTGGATCCAAGTAAAATGAAATCCTTGATGACTTCAGTATTTTGTCTGTTTACTGTGATTTTTTTTATTTTCCCAGTTGTGAGGATTTTTGTTTTTTTTATGTTGAAGTGTAATCCATACTGAAGGCTGAAGTCTTTGATCCTCATCAGTAAGTGCTTCAAGTCGTCTTCACTTTCAGTAAGCAAGGTTGTGTCATCTGCATGTCTAGGCTGTTAATGAGTCTTCCTCCAATCCTGATGCCCCTTCTTCTTCATATAATACAGCTTCTTGGACTGTTTGGATTATACGTTTTTTTAAAGACACTGAGTTTTTGGTAATTTACTATGGCAGCCCTAGAAAATGAATACAGAGCCCTTCACCAAGAACAAGTCAAGTTAGCACCAAAAATGCTCCTGTAAGGGTAGCCACGTAACATGACACATGGCAGTTTTAAAAAGTATGAAGTAAAACTCTCAGCTTTGACAGACAAAGTGCTCCTCTAAGACTAAGTTCATTGCTGTTGAGTCGATTCTATCTCATAGCGACCCTAAAGGACAGAGTAGAATTGAACCATAGGGTTTCCAAGGAGTGGCTGGTAGATTCGAACTGCTTGAATAAGTATTGTGAAAAAATACAACCCTGACACACAACTTTTCTGAGCTTAGTATTAAAACAAAACAAAACAAAGTCGCTGTCGAGTGGATTCTCACTCATAGGGACCCTATAGGACAGAGTAGAGCTTCCCCACAGGGTTTCCAAGGAGCGACTGGTAGATTCAAACTGCAGACCTTTTGGTAGCACCCAAATGCATAATCATCGCACCACCAGTGGCTTTCAAATCAGCTATAGGCTGATGATCTCCAAATTCTTAGAACCCAGAAAACTACTCTACCTCTGAGTGGTATCCACAGTTGGGAACTGTTCTTCACACTTGGATGACCTCAGACATCCAAATCTAACATGTCCAGAAAAAATCTTTTGGTCATTTTCTCAAGTTTGTTCCTCCATGGTTTTCCACATGGTAGAGAATGGCTCTGGTGACCATGCGCTCATGGTAGCCTGAACTCTAGAAGTCAGCTTTGATTCTCCGTTCCCCTCATCCCATACATCTGATCCACCAGCAAGTCTTGGCAGCTCAAGCTCCAAAGTACACCTCAAGCCTGCCCACTGTTCCCACCTGCACTACCACCATCACTCCTCACCCTGACCACTGCAGAAGCATCCTGACTGGTCCTCTGTATTTGCTGTCTTCAAGTTATCCTGGGCTACAGTTAATTCCTGGGACACATTCTTTCTGAAGACCATTGAACAATAGAAGGAGAAGGGCATTTAGTTGTATGCTACCTCCTCTGCTTGAGCTGCATGTCCCTCAGAAATCCCTTTTCACTGTCCACTTTATAATGTCTCTATTCCAATTTCCTGTCTTTGGCCGCACTGCTTTGATAACGTGCATGCATGCGTGCTTCAGGGGTCATGTAGACAGCTGCTTGGAGGAATTTTTCTTAGTACAATCATGGTTGTGTGCCATCAAGAGATTCTGACTCATATCAACCCTGTATGACAACTTAGAACTGCCTCACAAGGTTTCCTAGGTTGCAGTCTTTATGGCACAGCCCTGGTGGCCCCGTGGTTAAGAGCTTGGCCACTAACCAAAGGGTGGACAGTTCGAATCTACCAGTTGGTTCTTTGCAGAAAGACATGGCAGTCTGCTTCTGTAAAGACTTACAGTCTTAGAAACCCTATGGGGCAGTTCTGCTCTGCCCTATAGGGTCACTATGAGTCGGAATTGATTCAACAGCAACTGGTTTGGATTTTGTTTGGTTAGAATCTTTACGGGAGCCCATCTCCAGATCTTTTCAACCCTTGAGCTGGTGGGTTCCAACGGCCCACCTTTCAGTTAGCCAAGCACTTAACCGTTGCACCTCCAATACTTAACTCTGCATGTGAGAGGGCCCTCTCCTGACGTCTCCTGTCTCCTCACCCCTCACACCTTGGCATTGTCCTTGCTTCTAGACCCCACCCTCCCCTCTGGAGGCCCAACCCCCCCACGCCGGCCCCCCACCCGGGCCGCTGGGCGGGGCCGGCAGCCATGTTCCACGCCGTCCAGCCAGTTACTCCCGGAAGCGCCCGGAGGGGTGGTGAGGGGCCCGGGCCGGATCGCGCGCCTTACAGCGGACGGTGTTCGTGCTGCTTTCCCTGCCGTGTTCTCTGAAAGGTATGAAACTCCGACACCTGGCTGGAGGGACCCGCTCCCAGACTGAACAAGCCCGGCCCCTGGAAGGTGTGGAGGGAAGGCACCAGGAGGGCGGGTCCCAGTGCCAGCATCCCGTGGCCTCCAGAGGTTGGGGAGTCCGGACGTTGGGTTAGCAGCTCGTGTCGCCCCCTCCGGCGTACCCCGTCCCGAGTGATCCTCGGGGGCGGACGCTGCGTGGGGGCGGGTGGACGCAGCCACTCTAGGGGCTGCGAGAGGGAGAGAGGGAGCCTCTGGCCCGGGAGACGCAGGTGGTCTGCGAAATTTGCATCCCTGTGGATTTGCGGGGGGGGGGTCCAGCCGCGGGATCCAGCTGCGGAGTGCCCTCGGGCCTGGGGGCTTGAAGGGCTTGGGGAGAAAGGCCGTGTCCAGGGCTGCGCCCAGGTCCCTCCTCTGCCCGGGGCGGGTTTGCGGGCCAAGCTGGGGGATGGGGGCCTGCCCCCCCGCCCCCCACCTGCTCCCTGTGCCAGGGGGGAAACCAAGGCCCAGAGTTCGCCCGGGGGGGTGAGACTCCAGACAGAGGGCGGGGCACTCGCCCCCGTTCGTCGTCCCACCCCCACCAGACTCCGTAGGGTGCCACGGACAGGGGAGAGAGGGATCCCCCCCCAAGGCCCTGCTGCCCCTTACTGTTTTGGGCGCTGTGCCTGGGAGGCTGAGGCACCCCGCGCCCGCGCCCGGCCGGTCTACTCTCGGGGCTGGGGCGTCCGCGGGGCCCCACCGGGAAAGGAAGGGGTCCTGGGAATCTGTGGAGCAGCGCGGGGATCCTACTCCTTGTGGAAGCAGCAAGGATTCAGTGTCTGTTGACAGTGTGGATGCCGGGTCCCGCTCCCCCTCTGGGTGGCGGGGGTGGGGGTAGCAGGAAGGGGTCCTGAGCGCCCATGTTGTTTGTTAACTTAAACGTTTGTGCAGCGCTGTGTACCGGTCGCTGTGGACGGGGTCTCTGGTGCTGAGGGGATTTGAGGGTTCCTCACACTGGCAGGATTTGGAGCCTCTACCCTGGTGGCAGTAGGTTTAGTGGGTTACCCTGGTGGCATAGTGGTTACCCAGGTTGGCAGTTTGAATCCACCAGGCGCTCCTTGGAAACTGTGGGGCAGTTCTACTCTGTCCTATAGCGTCGCTATGAGTCAGAATTGACTCGATGGCAACGGGTGTGTTTTGTTTTTTTTTTTAGGTTGGAGATTAGGTGTCTCTCGGGCTGACATTTGAAGGTCTGTAGCTGACGGTTTATGAGGGTTTCTAAGGGTTTTAAGCGCTCCGGCCATGGGCACCAACCCGATCTTCCAGCCCCTGCGGACGGACCGCCCCCCCCCCCGGGGGATTGGCTGCTCTGGGACCCGGAGCCCAGAGGGCGGTGAGAAGTTGACAAATGTGAGTGATGTCCTGCAGGCTCCAGTTGGCGGGGCAGCCCTGCTCACATGGTCTCAATACCGGCAATCAGGCAGTCAGCTTCGTGCCTGGGGGTGGTTTCCGAATGTTCCCTTGTGTCCCCCCACCCGTGCGGGGCGACAACTCTCCCCTGGGCGGGGACCTAGTAGAGGCCTGCAGGGCATCAGGGTATGGAGGGGCAGAGCTTGGGCGGGGAGGGCGCGGCCCTGCAGGTTCCTCTACGTGACCACGGCGGGGGGCTGCGGGTCCTGAAGGCTGGGCCTGGTAGAGGACCCACTAGGTCACGCAGAAGGAGTGGGTTAGGATAATCATAGCATTAATGGGAGTATTGAGAGAGCGCCCTGGGGCCTTGGGTCCCTTGGGAAGAAAAGCTTCTGCTGTCGCCACTGGAGCGGTACCCAGGTCGGTCCCGGCTTAGGTCCAGGAGGTTCCGGTGCTCGGAGGGCCTGGTGGGCAGAACAAAAACGGCGGTGCGCACGCCCTCTTGCGGCCTTGCACCGAATCGCTGAAGTTCAGTGTCAGGCTATTCTAAGCCATGGTTTTGGAACTCAATAGTGAAGCAGAGCAAATGATGCAGTGCCTTGATGGGACCGGTGGAGACAACAAGAAGCAAAGCACAGCTCAAACTTCAAAATTCCACTGAGTGTTAGTACAATTTCGAGGGAGAAAATAGACGGAGAGTCGAGAGGCCCAGAGATGCAGAAGGGTTAGAGGATTAGGGTTAGGGGTTAGGGTTTGGTGTTAGGGGTCCAGGTTTCGGGGTTAGAGGTTTGGGAGTTAGGTTTAGGGGTATAGGTTTTAGGTGGTTGGGGGTTGGGGTTAGGGCTGTGGTTACTAGGCTCGGGCACAAGTGGTTTAGGGTTAGGGTTAGAGTGAGGCTGAGGTTGATTCCCCAGTCTTGTGTACCGTCTTTCCTTCACCAGAGTTACCACATATCTGTTGTTTGGTTGCAAACCCTGGTGGCGTAGCGGTTAAGAGCCATCGGTGCTAACCAGGGGTCTGCAGTTCGAATCTACCAGGCACTCCTTGGAAACTCTATGGGGCAGTTCTAATCTGTCCTGTAGGATAGCTATGAGCTGGAATTGACTCGACAGCAGTGGGTTTGGTTTTTTTGGTTATTGTTTAGTTGGCTTTTCTCTACCCACTCTTTGTCTCCCTGGTGAACATCAAGGATTGTTTCTGTGCGTAAATGTTTTCATGAGTTTTTATGATAGTGGTCTCTCACTGTATATGTCGTTTTGTGATTGACTTAGTCAGTGTGATGCGCCCCAGATTCATCCATGGTGTGAGATGTTTCGGAGGTTCATCATTGGTCTTTATTGTCATGTAGTGTTCCACTGTGTGTATGCACCGTAGTTTGTTTATCCATTCCTCTGTGGACGAGCACTTAGGTTGTTCCCATCTTTTTGCTACTGTGAATAATGTTGCAGTGAACACGGGTGTGCATATGTCTACTCCTGTGACTGCTCATGGAAACCCTGGTGGCTAGTGGTTATGTGCTACGGCTGCTAACAAAAACGGTTAGGGTTTGGGGTTAGGGATGTTAGGGTTAGGGTTGTTAGGGTTTGGGGTTAGAGTTTAGGGTTAGGATTTTTTGGTTGGGGTTAGGTGTTAGGGTTAGGTTTAGGGTTTTAAGTTAGAGTTTGGAGTTACAGGTTAGGTGTTAGGGGTTGCAGTTTGGGGTTTAGGGTTTTGGGGTTTAGTCGTTAGGGTTTGGGTTAGGTTTTAGGGGTTAGGGTTTAGGTTTAGGGTTGGGGTTGGTGTTGGGTTTGTTTGGGATATGTGGTTTGGGGTTAGAGGGTGGGTGTTAGAGGGTTGGGGTCTAGAGGGTTGGGGGTTAGAGATTGAGGGAGTTAGAGGGTCAGGGGTTAGAGGGTGAGGGGGTTAGAAGTTGAGAAGATTATAGAGTGAGGGAGTGAGAAGGTGAGGGTGTGAGGGGGTGAAGGTTAGGGTTTAGGGTTAGAGGGTTTAGGCTTAGGGTTCAGAAGCTTGGGGTTGGGGGTTAGGGTTTCAGGGTTCAGAGGTTGGGGTTGGTGTTGTGGTTAGGGTTAGAGGGTTAGGCTTAGAGGATTAGGGTTAGGGGTTAGGGCTAGGGCTTAAGGTTTAGGGGTTTGGGATGGGTTTGGGGTAAGGTTTTAGGGTTTAGGATTAGAGGGTTAGGCTTAGGGCTTAGAGTTTAGGGTTTTAGGATTTAGAGTTTAGGGCTTAGGGCTTAGAGCCTAGGGTTTAGGGCTTAAGGTTTAAGGCTTAGAGTGAGCGTTAAGGCTGGGGGCTGGGGTTAGCGTTTAGGGTATTAGGGTTAGACGGTTTAGTGTTTAAGTTTAGGATTTAGGGGTTGGGGTTGGGGTTAAGGGTGTTAGTGTTTAGGGTTTTGGCGTTTAGGGTGTTAGGGTTAAATGTGTTAGGGCTAAGGGTGTTAGGGTTTTAAGTGTTAGGGTTTTAAGTGTTATGGTTTAGGGTTTAGAGTTAAGTGATAGGGTTAGGCTTAGGCTCATTCTTAGGTTTAGGGCTAGGGATTTGAGGTTTAGGGTTTGGGGTTGGGTTTGGAGGTTGGGGTTAGGATTAGGGCTAGGGTTAGAGGGTTAGGGTTAGAGGTTAGAGTTAGAGGGTTAGGGTTTCGGATTTGGGTTTCATGTTAGCGTTAGAGGGTTAGGGTTTGAGGGTTAGGGTTAGGGTCATTAGGGTTAGGGTGGTTAGGGGTTAGGGTTAGGTGTTAGGGTTTAGGGTTTATGGTTAGTTTTAGGGTTTGGGGTTTGGGATTTGAGGTTGGGTTTAGGGTTTGAGGCTTAGAGTATAGGGTTTAGTGTGTAGGGTTTTGATGTGTAGTGTTTTGGGGTGTAGGTGTTTAGGTTGTAGAGTTTAGGGTATAGGGGTTAGGGTTTGGGTTAGGGTTAGAGTTTAGGGCCTTGGGGGTTAGGACCTAAGGGCTTAGGGTCTTAGGGGCTTTGGGGCTCAGGGCTTAGAGTTAGAGGGCTAAGGCCAGAGGGCCAGAGGGCCAGAGGGCCAGGGTTATGGTTTGATTCCTGGCTGGCAATTTTTTTCCTTCAATATTTTCTGTAAGTCATCCCTTTGCGTTCTTGCCTGTATGATTTCTGCTGAGTAGTCCAAGTTTTTTATTATTTACTCTCCTTTGTTGGTGACTTCCTTTATCCCTAGCCTCTCTTAAAATTCTCTTTATATTTGATTTTGGCAAGTTTGATTATTATGTGTCTCGGTCACTTTCTTTTGAGATCTACCTTATGTGGAATTTGATGAGCATCTTTCATGATATCATGGAAGTTTTCTGCCAACAAATCTTCAACAGTTCCCTTTGTATTTTCTGTTAGCCCTCCCTGTTCTGGTACTGAAATCACTCATAGTTATTTCTCTTGATGAAGTCTCACATGATTCTTTGGATTTCTTCATTTAAAATTATTTTATCTGCTTTCTCATCAAATATATTAGTCCCAAGAGTTTGATCTTCAATCTCAGTAATTCTGCCTTCCAATTCCTCAACTGTGCTCTTATTACTTTCTATTGAGTTTTCTAACTGTAATTTTATTGTTAATCTTCTGAATCTCTGATTGCAGTCTCTCTATGGTTTCTTACAGCTTATTAAATTTTTAATTATGTTCTTGAGTAACCTTTTTAATTTCTTCAGCTGCTTTATCTTTGTGTTCCTTGGCTTGATCTGCATTTTGCCTCATTGGAGAAATCCTTGGGCCCTTCACTGGCTCGCCATGCAGCTCCACGACGTCCACTCCTGGCCCTGGCATTTCGCCGGTGCCCCACTGAACGTGTGCTCAGGAGCCATGTTTCTCCACCCATCACTATCCTTCTGCCACCAGGGGATATGTGAGTGTGGGAGTCACCATTTGTCACTGGCAGCAGCGTCACAAGTCACTAGACTTCCAGGTACCCGCAGACCTAGGCTGCCTTCTGCCTCAGGCAAGGTCCCGAATCCTTTATACCAGATGCTGACACCGGGCCACTGACGGACATTCATTTTGATCAACACAGAGGTCTGAGTGAGGGTCAGCAGGCCAGGTACGTGAAGTGAAGGCCAGGTGGGCAGGACTAAGGTTTCTTTGCCATCACCGTGGAGAGAGTCTCCCCACCGGAAGAGTGGGCAGACCTTATGATGGGCCTGATGACAAGACTCAGCCAATGGTAGAGATCCAGTCCGCCAGGCAGATCACACAGGGTCCTCCATTGTGACCTAGGACACCTAGTGGCCACAGGATTTGAGCACACCCTGGGAAAGGCTATGCAGGCACAAGGGAGCCCCTGGTGCGGACTGCTTCAGGGCATTGGCAGAGCAGGCCAGGGTCCAATTTTCCCACTTTCCTGAGGATATCAGTAGGCAAGACATCCCCACTCACCATCTCTTGCCTGTCTCTCTGTATGTGTTCATTCTCTGAAATCTCTTCCTTCTCCTCCCAGGCACTTCACAGCTTGGAATGCCTGATAGAATGCCTAGAGAAAGAGCAAAGGGAGAAGGCCTCTGGCTCTACTGGGTGCCCATGGGCAGAGAAGATCTGCTAGTCTATCTGGAAGGTCTAGAGAGTAGTGATTGATTGGGGAGGTACATCACCGGCGGACTCTGGCCGGGTGAATCTTGTTGACATGTGGCAGCCTCTCTGGAGACTACTAATTCCGCTGATAACATTGTATGCAAATACCCGGCTGAGTGCCATGGGCAGAAAACATTGACACATACCTGCCAGAGGCCTATCCTGGGTCTGAAGAGTCCACCCCGGTCTCCAGTGACTCATCATCTCAGCACACACTTTGCACGCACACATGGAATTCCGTGCTCTCCACGAATGCCTTCACCTGCTAGGAAACACACGATGTCACTCAGCCAAAGGAGAGCACAGGCAAAGTCAACTGAAGCCCCCACTGTCAAGATTTTGCTTCTGCTGGGCCACAGCCCCGGTGGCACACTGCATGCGTGTCACTACTCCAAAGACAAGGCTGAAATCTGGGCAACCAGGGCCCCAGCAGTCCAGAGTCTGCAGAAGGCGGCACATGGATCGCCTCTTTGCCACATACAGGAGGGAGGCCTGTGCCCTAGAATGGCTCCGCTAGAGCTCCACGACCTCAGCTATTTTCCCTGACCTTGGGCCCGTGCCCTCATGAGTGTGTGATCTCTAGTTACACTTCTCCTCTGACCACTCTGAATCCGCCACCTGCGGATACCTGAGCATGGAAATTAACACCTATCACTCGCTGCAGTGTCACAGGTCACTAGGTGTCTAGGCTCAGACTGACCTTGGCTGTCTTCTGCCCAGGCAACTAGCCTAAGCCTTCAAAGGAAATGAGGACACGTGGTCACTGGCCGACATCCTTTAACCAACACTGAGTCCCTGGTCAGCATCCTGGAGTCCTGGCAAGAAGAGCCAGGCACCTCCAGGAGCATCTGGAGGAGGAGACAGGGGCTGAAGAGGCTACCACACCTACTGGTGCTGCTACACATGTGGGAGACCTGGCTGCAGAGATTGCAGGCATGGCCTCAGGGTCAAAGGAGAAAGCACCTGAAGACGTGCTAGGACTCTCAGACTGAGAGAAGCAGGATGTCTGGACTGCAAAATATGCACCCTTCAGGGAAGAACTTCATTCAGGCTTCTTAAACCCACCTCACCTGGAGAATCCATCCTCTTTTAGCCTTGTGCCCCTTCCACGCCCCCTCTAGTACAAAGAGAGATGCAGCCCTACGGCACCAGGGTGGAAGAAGCCCCAGGATAGCTGTCCGAAGACATGAGGTCCACTCCAAAGCTCCCCCCGCCAGGGAGAGAAGAGGACAAGACTCATCTGCAGATGAGGTCTCAGGGCCCTGAGAATGAGCATAATGTCTGTAAGGAAAGAGAAATAGGATTTCAGTGGGACATGGAAGTCTGAGAAAGAGCCTCTGCAAAGATAGCTCTAAGGGAGGTGTGATTGTGAAGGTGGGCTGGTCACTGAGTTCTTTGTAGTACAAGGTACCAGACAGAAGCCAGACTCTGGGGGGAACCTGCCTGCCGGTGAGCAGTGGGCATAAAACCCTAAACCAATGAGAATCGAATCCCTTCCCAGCAGCTTCTGCACAGATCAGTGATGTTTGCTTGGTCTTTCTCTTTTCTGTGGTCTAACCTGATCTGTTCTGAGATCAGAGAGTTGGAATAGAAAAGCCTGACTGACATGAAACGAGCAAAGAGAAGACAAGGCCTCCTAAATCTGGTGAAGACAGATAACCAAAGGTGAGGATGGGAAGAAACAGATTGAGTTCCAAGTCCCATCCACAGTATCCCAGGGCCTGGGAATCCCTGGAAGTGCCAGAGGTGTGTACTCCCTGGGAGATGCGACCCCAAGTGTCAGAGGAAGCCCTACGGAGCAAGGAAGGGAGGGCAGGGCCTCTAGGATGGGCACTTCCATACAGGCTGCCCATGTGAATTTCTCAGAGTGAACGTGACAGATCCTGAGAGGGACAGTTTGAGGCAAAGGAAAGTAAGTTTTCTGAAGAGGGGTGAATTCCGCCTTCTCCTGACAATGAAACAGAAATCCCGTCCTGCTCAGAGGTACTGAGTAGGAGGGATTGTGAATTCCCATCCTGCACAGAGGTTGGCTGGGAAGTTCGACTGTCTAAAGACAATGTGGCCAAAGTCTTCTTTATCTTTCAAAGATATATCTTTAACTTCCTGCAAATTCAATCCTGGATAAAAGCCTAGAATATACAAGCGTGGGTTTTTCAGGAGAGCAACAAGGGGAGAAGGTGATAGTGGCATATCAGAGAAGGAGAACAATAGTCTAAGGGTCCCTGTGTTACTTAATGAATCACACACGGTGTCTAGCATTCTTCCTTACCTGTAGACATGTAAATGCAGTAGATGTTTTAGCAATAACTGAATTAATCCTCACAGAATTCTTTTTGGCCATTTCCAGGCATGGAGACCAGAAGAAGTCATTAGTTACAAGAGCAAGCAATAATTCGCTGGTCTGAATTTTGTTCAATTTCTGTGTTTGCCCTTCACAAATGGATAAAAGTCTCTGAATCTGGCATTGAAGACAGTGTTTTCTCTATTGTTATGGATTGAATAGTGTCCCCCAAATGTGTGTCAACCTGGCCAGGCCATGATTCCCAGTATTGTGTGGTTGTCCTGCATTTTGTGATCTGATGTGATTACTTATGTGTTGTAAATTCTAACCTCTGTGATGTTAATGAGGCGGGATTAGAGACAGTTAGGTTAATGAGGGAGGACACAATCTACAGGATAAGGGTGAGTCTTGAGTCAGTCTCTTTTGAGATACAAAGAGAAAAGTGAGCAGAAATGAGAGGGACCTCATACCACCAAGGAAGAAGTGCCTGGAGTGGAGCAGGTCCTTTTGACCCAGCGTCCACGCACTGAGAATTTCCTAGGCCAGGGGAAGATGGATGACAAGGACTTTCCCCTAGAGCCACAAAGAGAGAAAGCTTTCTCCTAGAGCTGGTGCCCTGACTTCAAACTTCTTGCTTCTTAAACTGTGAGAGAATAAGTTTCTGTTTGTTAAAGGCATCCACTTGTGGAATCTCTGCTATAGCCACACTAGATAACTAAAAAACACATATATAAAATAGTAAAAAAAAAAATGTTTCAAATACACACACATACACGTATGATGTTATTAAACTTTAAAAGGTGCTACATTCTTATAACACATTTAACAACAGAGATTTGTATACAGAAGTTATAATAAGAGCCAGCCCCACATAAGTATATTGTACCTGCTCCCCAAAGTGTCCAGTGTCCAAAGATACATATGTACCCTTTTACACACTTCTTTTTGCTGGGACTCATGTAAGTACATTCATTTGTTTGTTTTTATGGAAATTAGGTCACATTCTACCCATGTTTTCCTCTGAATCACTCTTCACTTGACAATTTTTCATGGTTCCTCTAAATCAGCAGACATGGAAGAAGCACTCTTTTTGGTTCTTCTTATTTTTAACTCCCACCACTCTTCTGTCAGTTTGTTGTACTGTGGTGGCATGCATGTTGCTGTGATGTTAGAAGCTATGCCACCGGTATTTCAAATACCATCAGGTTCACCCATGGTAGACTGGTTTGAGTGGAGCTCTGGATTTAGACAGACTAGGAAAAAGGACCTAGTGATCTATTTCTAAAAAAAACTGGCCAGTGAAATCTTACAAATAGTACTGGAACACTGTCTGACTGAATGACAGAGGATAACCCCTTAGGTTGGAAGGCACTCAAAATATGAGTGGGGAAGAGCTACCTCCTCAAAGTAGATCCCACTTTAATGACGTTTCCTGATGGGGCACAACTCAAAATGAGAAGAAACTGATGCAAATATCCTTTAATAATCAGAATGTGGAATGAAGGAAGTATGAATCTAGGGAAATTGGAAGTCATCAAAAATGAAATGGAATGCATAAAGGTCAGTAATCCAAGGCATTAGTGAGCTGAAATAGCTTGGTTTTGGACATTTTAAAGTAGACAATGATATGTTCTACTATGCCAGGATTGAGATACTGAAGAGAACGGCATCATATTCATCGATAAAAAGAACATTTCAAGATCTTTTCTGAAGTAGAACACTACGAACAATAGGATAATATCCACAGGCCTACTAGGAAGACCAGTTAATAAGACTATTATTCAAATTTACACACAAATCATGAATGTGAAAGATGAAGAAGTTGAAGGTTTTTACCAAGTTCCGCAGTTTGAAACTGATCAAACGTGATGCATTCATCAATCAAGATGTACTGATAATTACGTAATTAGGATGCGAAGTTGAAAACAAAGCAGACAAATCAGCAGTTGGAAAATAAGGTATTGATGATAGAAATGACAATGAAGCTTACATGATAGAATTTGGCAAGACCAATGACTTATTCATTGCACATACCTTTCGTCAGGAACATAAATGGTGACTATACTCATGAACTATTCCAGGGAGAATAGATAGGAATCAAATTTGTGGAAGGTGATGATGGAGAAGGTCAATATCATGAGTCAGAATCAGGCCAGGGGCTGACTGCAGAACAGATGATCAGTTGCTCATATTCACGTTCAAGTAGAAGCTGAAGAAAATTAAAACAAGTCCATGAGTCAAAGTATGCCCTTGAGTATATCAAACCTGAATTTAGAGACCATCTCAAGAATAGATTTGATGCACTGCACACTAATGATCGAAGACCAGATTAGTTGTGGGATGATAGCAAGGACATCATACATGAAAAAAAAAAGTCATTAGAAAGACAGGAAAGAAAGAAAAGACCAAAGAGGATGTCACAAGAGACTCTGAATCTTGCTCTTGAATGTACAGTAGCTAAAGAGAATGGAAGGAAAAATAAAGTAAAAGAGCTCAACAGAATACCTGAAAGGGAAGCTGGAGAAGACAAAGTATGATAATAATAATGTGAACAGATCTGGAGTTAGAAAACCAAAACGGAAGAAAACACCTGGCATTTCTCAAGCTGAAAGAACTGAAGGAAATATTCAAGCCTCTAGGTGCAATACTGAAGGAAGGATTCTATGGGCAAAATATCGAACAACACAGGAAACATCAAAAGAAGACGGAAGGAATACACAGACTCAATACACCAAAAAGAATTGGTCGACGTTCAACCATTTCAGGAGGTAGCATTGGATCAAGAGCTGATGGTACTGAAGGAAGAACTCCAAGCTGCACTGAAGGCATTGGCAAAAAACACGGCTCCAGGAACTGACGGAGTACCAAATGAGATGTTTCAACAAAGGGACGCAGTGCTGGAGGCGCTCACTTGACTATTCCAATATATTTGGAAGACAGCTACCTGACCAAATGACTGAAAGAGATCTATATGTGTGCCCATTCAAAGAGAGGTGGTCCAACACAATGCGGAAATTATCGAGCAATGTCATTAACATCCCACGCAAGAAAAATTTTGCTGAATTTAATTTAAAAACAGTTGCAGCAGTACACAGATAGGCAACTACCAAAAATTCAAGCTGGATTCAGAGGAAGACATGGAATGTGGGATATCATTTCTGATGTCTGATGGATCTTGGCTGAAAGTAGAGAATATCAGTAAGATGTTTACCTATTTTTGTTTCCTATACAAGCACACTCAACTGTGTGGCTCATGACAAATTATGGATAGCTTAGCAAAGAATGGGAATTCCAGAACACTTAACTGTATTCATGCAGAATATCTACGTAGACCAAGAGGCAGTCATTTGAGTAGGGCAAGGGGATACTCTGTGGTTTAAAATCAGAGAGTTATGTGTCATGGTGGTATCCTTTCACCATACTTACTCAATCTATATGCTGAGCAAACATTCTGAGGAGCTGGTCTCGAAGAACAAGAACATGACATTAGTTTTGGAGAAAGATTCACTAACAACCTATGATATGCAGCTGATACGACCTTGCTTGCTGAAAGTAAAGAGGACTTGAAGCAGTTGCTGATGAAGAGCAACCACTACAGCCTTCAGTATGGATTACACCTCAACATAAAGAAAACAAAAATTCTCACAACTGGACCCGTAAGCAACACCATGATAAACAGAGAAAATACTGAAGTCATCAAGCATTTCATTTAACTTGAATCCATAATCAATGCCCACAGAAGCAGCAGTCAAGAATTCAAACAATGTATTGCATTGGGCAAATCTGTTGCAAAAGACCTGCTTAAAGTGTTGAGAAAGAAAGATGTCACTTTGAGGCCTAAGGTGTGCCTGAGCAAAGCCATGATATTTTCTATCACCTCACATGCTTGAGCAAGTTAGACAATGAATACGGAAAACCAAAGAACTGATTCATTTAAAATATGGTGTTGGCAAAGAATACTGAATATACCATGGACTGCCAGAAGAATAAACAAAACCATCTTGGAAGAAGTACACCAAGAATGCACCTTAGAAGCAAGGATGGCGAGACTTCGTCTCACGTGCCTTGGACATATTTTCAGGAGGGACCTGTCCCAGGAGAGGCTCATCATGCTTGGAAAAGCTGAGGGTCAGAAAAAAAGAGGAAGGCGCTCAACAACATGAACTGACACAATGGCTGCAAGAATGGGCTCAAACATAGCAATGATTGTGAGGATGGTTCAGGATCAGGTGGTATTTCATTCTGTTTTACACAGGATCGATGGCATCTAACAGCCACAACTAACATATGTATCCATATATATATGTATGTGTGTATGTGTGTGTGTATATATATATATACCCATTGCCATCGAGTCGGTTCCAACTCATAGTGACCCTACAGGACAAAGTAGAACTGCCCCACAGAGTTCCCAAGGAGCGCCTGGTGGATTCGAACTGCTAACCTTTTGGTTAGCAGCTATAGCTATTAACCATTATGCGACTAGGGTTTCCATATATATATATATATACATATATATATATATTCTCTTCACTAGTTTTGCATCTCTAGAGATCCCAGGCTAAGACATTTGGTACCTACTGTGGTTCTAGAGGAACCAAATCTTAAGGATGAGTTTTCTGAATTGATGCTCAAGTCTGGCTAGTCTTAAAGGCACTGATGACTGTCTCCAGTAGTAAACAGGCTATTGCTAATCCATGGTGGGAGGTGGCAATAGAAATACGCAAAATACTACTACCACTGGATCAAATATTTGTGAGAGACAAGGCTCTGCCTGATTACATATTTGATACTTTTCTATAATTTTGTCAGAATAAGAATAATAAGGAAGCTGCTTGGTTAGTCCTGCTTTTGCTAGCCACACTGGTGAATGAAAGAAATGGACTCAAAGCTGAAGCACCACATACAAGATCTGAAAGCTGCCACTTGTGCCCAGAAAGAAAACCATATTTCTTATAGTAACAAGGCTAATGCTGCCAAAAATAAACTCAGATTCTTATCATAAGAGTGACTGAATTAAAGCGCCAGTTGAATATCCAGCCTCAAATGGTGTCTGAAGTTAGAGTGAGGGCACTGATTGGGAAGAAATGGGATCCTGAAACTTGGGATGAGGACATACGGGCAGACAGTCAGAAAGCGGGGGACAATGAACCTCCAATTTCTGTTGAATCGCTCTTCCTAACAGAACCAGACCTCTTACTCCCATCTGAAGAGATTCTCTAACTCTGCCTGCTAAGGCACCCTTCCCAGTAAAACAATTATCCCTTCCACCTCCCTCTGATGAGATTACCCCAGCTGTGCCTGAAGTGTCTTGTTTGAGTTATCTCCTGGGGTGGTATCTGGGGCATTGCCTGGGGCATCACCTTAGGCAGATGTCTTATAAGACACGGCTGAACATCCCACTGCCACTGCCCATTTTTGCTTCTAGACCTATACCTAGACTTCAGTCCCAACAAGCCCCAAAAGGTGAACTATGAAGTGTGACCCAGGAGAAAGTATGCTAAACTCCAAAAGAACTGCTTGATTTTTCTAATATATATATACAGAAACCTGGTGAATATGTGTGGGAATGGCTATTATGGGTGTGGGATAACGGTGCAAGCAACATAAAGGTGGATTAGTCTGAGTTTATTGATATAGACCCAGGAAGCATAGATTCTTCATTCAGTGTTTCAGCTTGAGAGGTTAGAAAAGGATCTCATAGTTTATTTGGTTGGTTTACTGAAGCATGGATTAAGTGGTGGCCTACAATAAATCAAGTGGAAATGGCAGATCTGCCATTGTATAATGTAGGAGAAGGTAACCAAAGGCTGAGGGAAACTGGCAGGTTAGAATGGATTTATTAGGCTGGACCCACAGACCCACACACGGAGTGCCCAGAGGGCTCTCTTTTTACCATAGCGGTGAGGTACAAATTTGTGAAGCAAGCCCCAGCATTATTGAAGACTTCTGTGGTTGCTATTTTATGTAAGTAAGAGTCCACAGTGAGAACTGCCCTAACTGAATTAAGACACCTAACTACAATGCAGTTGACTGGACCCCATGGTGGTAGCAGCCAAGTGGTGGCACTCAATCAACAAAGACAAGGTGGGTGTGGTTACCATAACAGACAGTAGAGTCAAAGCAATAATCAGAATAGTCTGCTCACATGGATTTATGGCAATGGCTACTTAGTCATAGTGTCCCTGGGAGTGAAAAAGCTGGGAAATGTACATCTCCTGGTACCTAGTGTCTTAGATATCTAGTGCTCCTGTAACAGAAATACCACAAACGGATGACTTTAACAAAGAAAATTATTCCCTCACAGTCCAGGAGGCTCTATAAGTCCAAATTCAGGGTGCCAATTCCAGGGGAAGACTTTTTCTCTCTGTCACTCCTAGGGGAAGGTCTTTGTCACCAGTCTTCCCCTGGACAAGAAGGTTCTCAGCACAGGGATCCTAGGTCCAAAGGATGCACTGCTCCTGACACTTCTTTCTTGGTGGTACTGAGGTCCCCCTGTCTCTCTGCTCTTTTCTCTTTTATATCTCAAAAGAGACTGACTTAAAACACAACTTAACCTTGGCTGGCTCAACACTTTCCCAATTTGTTGAAAGACATAAACTTACAGATTCAAGAAGCTATGCAAACTCCAACAAGTTAAACTCACATAATTTTATGCCCAAATGCCTCATTGTCAATTGTGGAATAACAAGGACCAAGAAAATAACTTCAAAGAAGCTAGAGAGAAAACAACTCATTTCACACAGGAGAAACAGTTGGAATGACTCTGTATTCATCATCAGAAGCCACAGAGGCCAAAAGGCTGTGAAAACAACATTTTTTCGACACTGAAAGAAAAGAAACATTAACCCAGTGTTCTATAGGCTGTTATTTCCTTCATGAGTAAAGGAAAAATATTGACATTCTCAGGTGAAGGACGCTTAAGAGAATTCATCGCCACCAGACTTGTTCTAAATGAAACACTAAGGAAGATTTTCAGGTGGTAGACTTGGAATTTCAGGAATTATGGAAAGCAACAAAGTCGAAAGTACCTTCTGAAGTTTGCCGTTCAGCCAAAGATTAGACAGGTCTGTAAAACAAACAATAACACACGTGAAGAAAGTGTTTCTTAGTTCAATCGTGTGTATGAGATCAAAAGTGCAAAACCTGCCCAAAAGCACAGAAAAGAGGGCAGGATGGAACAGGAATCATGGCGGATGGAAACGGGGAACTGGAGCATAGAAGAGAATACTGACACATCATGAATATTGCCACCAATGTCACAAAACAATTGTGTATAAATGGCTGAACAAGAAAGTAATTTGCTTTGTAAAGTTTCAAATAAAGCACAATAAAAAATTTTTAAAAAGTGGTAGGTATCTGGGTAAACATATTATGCCAACCCTGATGTCACTGCACAACATGGCGCAGGACTCCCCTCTTTGGATAGACTTGCTAGCCTATTGGAAACACTTTGGAATATACTCTTGGTGGCAAATTAGTATTAGAGAATGGGATTATTTTGAAAATATGAGATGTCTGTACTCATGTCTGGTGAATAAACTGGATAATAAAATTTTCAGAGCGAAATGAGATGTTCTAACAGAAAAATAGGCCTGAATTCCCACGTGGGCCATGAGCCTACTCTGAAGGCCTTTCCCAGAGAGGCATTTCAGGCACTTCTAGAGCAGCAGGAGCACTGGGGAATGCATGTATCAACTTCCCCCAGGGCCTTCTCTGAGGAGTAAGTACCTGCTTTAGTACTAAGCTTAGGGGTTCATAAATAGTCATTCTGCATAAGGTCTTCAGGTTCAAGTCTGTAATCCAGCTGGGATTCTGTGTGTGCTGCATCTCTGCATCAAAAGAACATGCTTCTAGAAGCAGAATGCCAGGAGAGAGGCGGTTGGGCAGTTGGGGGTGGGGGGTGCTGCACAGACAGGGGTGCCCAAGGGAGGCACAATATAGTCATTCTGCAGCAGGTCTAGTCATTCTGCATAAGAATTAGAATGCTTCTGTCAATGCATAATAGTTTACATACAGGACATAAACAAAGTGACTGAAGGACAAAGTCGAATAGTAAACCAAGCCACTCCCTGTCAATCCTTACCTGAGAGGGTCTTCATCAGGACTTCCGGGGATGGAGAACGACACAGTAAACGCTGATTTATTTTACCTCTTCCTTCCTCAAGAAACAGGAACTGGTGTTAAGATGTCAGGTGTCAAGCCCCAAACTCCTCTTCTGGTCTGTATTTAAGCTGTATAATAAAACTGGGATCAGGCAATCAGCAGTGAGCAGACAGACCCAGAGTATTCCCAGTGCCCCACATCTTTGAGCTCCAGTGAGATCCTGTTCTTAGTCACTAGATTAGCAGAGGAGCCGAAAGACTGAAATTCCGTGTTTTAAGGCAACTTGGGCTTCAAACAGTCACTTATTGCTAAAGTCGTATTTCTCTGTGTTAATTTATGATCCTTAACTCAAATCCGGAGTTTGGAGCTCATTTTGATAACTCCTCATTAGTCTGCATAGACTAGAGTCTTTTCACAGTCAGTGATGACAATGGAGGAAACAAAGTCCCTAGCCCAGAGGAGGGACTGCTCCCCATATTTGGGGAAATGCCCCTGGGAAGCATCGGCGAGGTGCACTTTGGCCTCTGTGGCTTTGCCTTCTGCTCCTGGAATTGCACCCTGGGGGCCTCCATATGCAGACCCAGAGTCCGTGGGTGACCACAACTCCCCCGTTCTGGGTCATCGTCCGGACACACGTTGCGATATGCTTCCTGCCCTCCTTTCCAGCATAAGCGCTGCGATCACAAGTGGCAGAACCAGTTCTCAGGTCCAGACCCTAGACCTTGCCCTCCTTGGCCTTAGGCTTCCCCTAGTCCTGGTGGAACCTGCAAGCCTGGTGGATGCGAGGTTAGCACCCGGCTGGGTGGGCTTGGGCCTGTCTCAAAAGGCTCATGGCGCACGCAGGTTCCTCCTCCTTGGAGCCTGTGGGCTTGCGGTGGGCAGCCCGGCATCTCCTGCCTCCCTCTGGCGCCCTCTCTGAGCAGCAGCTCCCCTCCCCCTACCCCGCCAACCACCCAACAGTCGCACTGCCTGCTTTCTGCTTCTAGAAGCGCGTTCTTTTGATGCACACATGCAGCACACACAGAAGCTCAGTTGGATTACAGACTTGAACCTGAAACGCACAACTTTAAAACTACTAGACTGGGGGGGGGGTATTGGCAGTGAAAAAAGGAGAAAAAAAATAAGAAAGAGAACAATTACAAAAAAAGTATTAGAAGACTGTATCCTCACATTATGGACTCAAGAAGGTTGCGGATAAACAACTGCGTAGATAGCATACTGTTGTCTCTTTGCAAATAAGTCTTAAATGAGGGAATTTGGTACCGGGAAGAGTTGCAGAGCCTGGCTTTGGGGAAATCTGGGATTGATGAATTGCCTTGCATGAGGCTACAAGCCCTGATAATCAATATTTGAAGATGAGATTCGAGCAACCTAGAACATGCATCAGAATTTTTTCTAAGTAAATTAGCACCAGAAGATGCCTTTAACCACGAAATAAAATGGGTCAGTAGTTCAAGATCTCCCTACAAAGAAAACGGCAGACCTAGATCGTTTCCAGTCAGGTTCCAGCAAACATGCAAGAAACAGTCATTTTAATCTTGTACATAGTCAACAGAGATTAGAAAACCATGAGATACTCCCCTAACTTGATCCTTAAGCCTAGTTTAAAAATGATAACAAATTTTAGAGAAGGATGGTAGAAGAAGAGTTAGAGGACAAGCACACTCAGAAACTGAGATGCAAAACCCTACGTAAGATGCCAGCAAAGGAAATCCAGCAAAGTATAAACCACGTAACATGCCATGATCAAGGCGGTTTATTGTAGGCATACAAATTTGAGTGAACGTTAAAGATTTAGTAATTTTACTCACCACATGCATAGGTGAAAGAAGAGAAGACATATGCTCACCTCAAGAGATGGGGGCAAAGCAGGTTGATAAAATCCAAACACACGGAGAGATAAGGACTAGGAGCAAATATGGAACAGAAAAGGAGTTCCCGAACGTGGAAAACTACAACTAGCATGATAGTTCATGGTGACGTGTGGGACATTCTCTTTAAAATTAATAAACAATAAAATAAGGGTGCTTCTATCATTACTTTTATTAAACATTGAACACCGGAAGTGTAAGCTAGTACAAAAAGAGAAAAAGTATAACTGCTATTCATAGATTATAGGACTGTCTCCATTGAAAACTGTAGAAAATACTAGAATAGTAATCATAAATAAAAAATAAATTAAAATTTCAATGCATCAGCATCAAGCGGACTCTGTCATAGCTCTTAGGTGAAAGCAAAGGACACTGATAGGGAAAGAGCAGGTTCGGGTGGTCTAGACCAAGGAGGGAAGAAAATTATTCTGCACTGGGCTGAACTTATAAGCACGGTTATGTGTGTTAGTTACCTAGTCCCTCCATAACAAAAAATAACACAACTGGATGGCTTTAAAGAACAGAAATTTATTTTCTCACAGTTTAGCAGGTAGTCGTTCGAATTCAGGGCATGGCTGTAGTGGGAGGTCCTTCCTTGTCTACCTCAGCTTCTAGTAGATGCCAGCAATCATTTGTGTTCCTGGCCTTCTAGAAGCATCTGTCTTCTTTGTCTGTCTTCCTTTTCACCTGTTTGTGTCTGTGTGTATTCTGCTCCTTTTATAACTAAGAAGAGTTAGGCTTAGGACCCACCCTACATTGGTATGACCTCATTCACATAATAAAAGCAGGCCCCCTCTTTCCTAACAAGGTCAGATTTACAGGTACAGGGGTTAGGATTTCCACATACATTTTGGAGGGACACAATTCAATCCCTAACAGTCGACTTACCAGATATTCTGGATTGAGAGTACTCGCATGAACAGCTGAGAGTGGTTCCAATTCTTTGCTACATTCGTTGGCTGAAACTTGTCTCAATGGTCACCCAAAGGAATGCTGGAGCAATTTATTGTGTAGGACCTGGCCAACCATTCCTAATCACATCCATTGTGTGGAAAAACACACAATCCGATCACCAAAGCCTTGAGAAATTCATGGATAAGAAAAGAATGGTGGTTGGAACCAAGAATTGTTTCATAGCCTGGATAACATGGTGTAGGTGTTAGATATCCACATGGAGATGTCCGGTAATAAAACTTCACCCCACACGGAGATGTCAAGAATAATACCAACGGCCAATGTTCATTGAGTACCTACACTGGTGCCAGGCACTCCTGTGCTTTTTCTTTCATGTTTGCTTTTCATGATGGCCATATGAGGAATGTATCATTATAATGCATAAAGAGGTCAATACAGAGAGTTAGGCTCACATTTGAATATATGAGTCTGGACCCAGGAGGAGTTTGAATGGATGGAGGTATAAACCTCACGTCCTTAGCTACAAATAGACAGCCGTGAACTCACTGAGGCATCCTAGAGGGAGGGTGTCAATAGAGCGAGGAGCAGGCACCAAGCCCAAGGGTACTCGGGTATCTAGAAGCCTGCCAGGTGAACAGCAGCCAGCAAGCCTCTCTGAAGTCCAGTGTGGTGCCTGGAGGGTTGTCTGTCCTTGCTCTCAGCTGCATTTCCCCAGTGCTCCTCCCACCTGCACTGGGTTGTCCCCTTCATGACGACAGGGACAGTGTGTACCTTTCACCACTGTATCTACATAACATAGACTATTTCTGGCCCATGGAATATACTGACTGAATGAAAAATAAACAAACGATAAGGACGTAAAATCCTTCGTAGTTGATACCTTGGGATACATTAAGGGGCTTCATGAGTAAGAGGGAGAAAAACTGATCAGGGCTGCTTCTGAGACCATCTCTTAGGCGTAAAGAGTGTTAAACAATAATTAAACAAAGAGATTTAATGGCAGAGATGTATGTTAAAAAGATGTAAGTATACGTTGAAGATTACTAGAAACATGCACATTTATTATTGCAACTATAGTTCAAATTGTTAAAAAACATATACTACATGCACACAGAATATTATAAAGTAATTTAATGCCCTCATTAAAAAAAACAAAAAAAATTTATCATGAGAAAAGACTAATGAAGAATGAAAATATCAGGATATAATATCTGTGTTAATACACATAACTGTGTGTGCTAATACACACATAAAACCAGTTGCCACTGAGTCAGTTCTGATCCATGAGGACACCAGTGTGCCAGAGTAGAACTGTACTCCATAGGGGTTCCAATGGCTGAGTTTTCGGAAGTAGGCTGCCAGACCTCTCTTTCACAGCAATTCTGGGTGGACCTGAACTCCAACTTTCTGTCAGCAGCTCAAGATATTAACCATTTGCATCAACCAGAGACTCTAATACGCATACACTCCAATATAAGTAAGATAACAGACATATCAGAACGTTAATAATTTATTCTATGCATTACGTATGTTTTCTTGTTATTTATTGCATACTTTTCCATTGCTTCCAAGTTTTTGAGGAATAGAATGTACTTCTGGAAAAATTCATGAGAGATTTTTAAGTAATGAAATAATTAACAGAAACTGAATGAGTAAATCTGTGGCAAGGCAGCCCATGAACCCAAGATTACAGTAACACTGGTATGAAAAGCAGAATTGTGGAGTCCTGAAGCTCAGTGGTTCCACGCATCCATCAGGAAAGAGGGAAGAGCAAATAAACAAGGAGAAAATACAGTGAGCCAGAGGAGTGGGAGCCCTCTGTTGTGGGCACAGTTTTCTCATGAAACTTTAGATGGACACAGTGGGTGGGATTATCCACTTCCATCATACAAACACTTTTATTACCCTTGATTTTAACAGAACTATGTTATAAAAACAAATAATAAAATAAAGTATAATAAAAGAATAAATCTCATCAGTGGACTACTATCATTTTCCCCAGCCACTGAGGAGGGCAGGAGACACACACGGGAAAGAAGATGGAGCAGTGTGAAAACTCATGCTAAGTGGGGAGGAGAGTGTTTCTGAGACAGGCCTTAGCTGCTACCACCTAGGGAAGTAGGCAGCCGTGCAGGACCAACTGGAAGAAATGGCACATTATTTCTGAGACCTACTCCAGCTCATAACAAATTATGGATAACATGGGGAAGAATGAGATTTCCAGGACACTTAATTGTTCTCATGAGAAACCTGTACATAGAAAAAGAGGCAGTCATCTAAACAGAACAAGGAATACTGCATGGTTTAAAGTCAATAAAGGTGTGCATCTCCATTGTATCCTTTCACCATACCTATTCGACCTGTATGATGAACAAATAATCCGAGAAGCTGGACTGTCTGAAGAAGAATAAGGCGTCAGGATTGGAGGAAGACTCATTAATAACCTGAGATATGCAGATGATACAGTCTCGCTTGTTGAAAGTGAAGAGGCCGTAAAGCATTTACTGAAGAAAATCAAAGACTACAGACCAACAGCCTAACAACAGGACCAATAAGCAACATCATGACAACGGAGAAAATGTTGACATCACTAAGGGCTTCAATTTACTTGGATCCACAACAAACACCCACGGAAGCAGCAGTCAAGAAATCAAACGACACATTGCATTGGGCAAATCTGCTGCCAGAGACCTCTTTAAAGTGTTCAAATGCACAGATGTCACCTTGAAAACTAATGTGCGCCTGACTCAAGCCATGGTGTTTTCAGTCACCTCATACGCAAACGAAAGGTGGGCAATGAATAAGGAAGACTAAAGAAAAATTGAAGGCACTGAATTACGGTATTTGCAAAGAATATTGAATATACCACGGACTGCCAAAAGAATGAACAAATCTGTCTTGAAAGAAGTACAGCCAGAATATTCCTTAGAAGCAAGAATGGCGAGGCTTCATCTCACATATTTTGGACATGTTGTCAGGAGAGATCGGTCCCTGGAGAAGAAAGTCATACTTGGTAACAAGTGGCCACAACAACCGGCTCAAACATAACAACGACTGTGAAGGTGACAATAGGTAGTTTAACATACATTTTGACCCATACGAATTAAAATTTAAACAATTATTTCATGCCTTTTTGTAGCGGTTTCAGAATATACAATTAAAATAAATGTAAACAATTAATAGAAAAAATCTCTGAAAAAAAATTTAATTTTTTTAAGTCACTGCTCCATAGCCCAAATCTAAATGGCTTGATATAAAGCACTGGTCTTTGTGATTCACAAAAAGCAGGTGCCAATTCCTGAACAAGAACTGAAGTGACAGGAGAAACTCCCCATGCTGTTAGAGCCCTGAATATGGGCCCTAATCCAATAATCTGTCCTCATTAATTCCTTTTCATTTCATCTCTGTGAAAGGGGAGGGAGAAGGTGAGAGAGGGTTACATGTGCCTATTCTGTTCTTTAGCATCTAGTTCGCTGCCAGGAACAACTATTCATAAGAGGCTACAAAACATTAAAGTACAAATAAGGAGGAAAACCTCCTAGTATATATAGTATTAGGTGGCACAAAGAGTTAAGTGCTCAGCTACTAACTGAAAGGTTGGCAGTTTAAATCCACTCAGTTGCCTTGGAAGAAAGGCCTGGCAATCTACCTCCAAATGGTCACAGCTATTGAAAACCATATGGAGGGCAGTCCTACTCTGAAAACTCACGGGGTCGTCATGAGTGAAAATCTCCTCAACGGCAACTGGATTGGTAATCTATATATGGCATAAATGTTCGGAAAATTAGTTTCTGAACATATACACGGCATACAGAATACACTGCACATTAGTATTATGTGCCAAAACCCACTGTCATCAAGTCGATTCTAACTCATAGTGACCCCAAAGGACAGAGTAAAACTGCCACATAGGGTTTCCAAGGCTGTAAGTCTTCACTGAAGCAGACTGCCACATCTGTCTCCTGCAGAGAGGCTGGTGGGTTCGAACCACTGACCTTTCAGTTAGCAGCCAAGTTCTTTAGCCACACAGCCACTAGGGCTCACTGCTGTCATGTACAGTGATTACATAAGCAAATTCTGAAACAAACTGCCTGGGTTTAAATCCTAACTCAATCTATCAGCTGGTTGATCTGGGAACGTTACTTTACCTCTCACTGCCTCAGTTTCCCATTTCTAAAATGGGTCTTATTCAAAAGGTTGTTACGCAGGTTAAATAAAACACACAAGGCACTTAGAAAAAGGCCTTACACACAGAATGAACACAATAAATGTTAGCTTTCATAATTATTAAGGGAATACAAACAGCTTAGTTGAAGAAACTTCCATTGAGAAATAGTTGCATTCCAAAATTCATGTGTAAAGTCATTTACATCAACTGTTAAAGTTGTATGTTTAGATTCAAGTGATTACTGAGGTATGTTATGATCTTGAACAGAGTTCAGGGGACTATACAGGCTGACTCTGCATGCCCTTCTCCTGCACATCCATTCCATCTCCCTTGGAGCCCAGACATCATGTTATCAATTAAACCCCTCCCACACTGGTGGTGTACTGTTTAAGAGCTACAGCTGCTAACCAAAAGGTCATCAGTTCAAATCCACCAGGCGCCCTTGGAAAGTCTATGGCACAGTTCTGCTCTGCCCTATTGGGCCGCTATGAGTTGGAATAGACTCAGTGGCAATGGGTTTTTAATGGGTATGAGTTAACTGTTCAGTGCTTATGGACATACCCAAAGCAACCACGAACACAAAAGTATAGTAAAAAGTTCTTATTTCAGAATAGCAAAACCTTTTTCTAACACAGTGGTGAATTAGGGTGGACTGCGTATCAAGAGGAGGCCTGGTGGCATAGTGGTTAAGAGCTCAGCTGCTAACCAAAAGGTCAGCAGTTCGAGTGCACCAACTAGTCCTTGGAAACTCTATGGGGTAGTTCCACTCTATGCTATAGGGTCTCTATGAGTTAATATCAACTAGGGTCTGTACGGGTTGGAATCAACTTGATGGTGACAAGTTTGATTTGGTTTGGATTAAATTATGACCCTAAAAAACGTGTGTTTCAACTTGGTTAGGCCATGATTCCCACTATTGCGTAGTTGTCCTTCATTTTGTGATTGTAATTTTACTGTAAGAGGATTAGGGTGGGATTGTAACACCACCCTCACTCAGGTCACCTTTCCCTGAGGTGTGGCCTGCACCACCTTTTATCTCGCAAGAGGTAAAAGGAAAGGGAAGCAAGCGGAGAGTTGGGGGCCTCAGACTATCAAGAAAGCAGCACCAGGAGCAGAGCATGTCCTCTGGACCCAGGGTCCCTGCACCTGAGAAGCTCCTTGACCATGGGAAGGATAAGGACAAGGACCTTCTTCCAGAGCCGAAAGAGAGAGAAAGCTTTCCCTTAGAGCTGATGCCTTGGACTATTAGCCTACTTTAATGCGAGGTATTAAATTTCTCTTGGTTAAAGCCATCCACTCATGGTATTTCTGTTATGGCAGCACTAGATGATGAAGACAGTGGGTCAAGGTGGAAGGGGTGGATGAAGGACAAAAAAAGAAAAATGGACAACAAGAGAAATATAAGAATTCAGAGAACTGTGAAAATTTAATTCCTGAATATACTTTCTTTCTCCTCCCTGTAACTGTAAGGACTTTTCTCATATACAGCATATATAAGTAAATCCTTGCAATATTTAAAACACTTAGATTTTTGTAAAACTCATTCTCTGAAAACTCATGGTGGCCCCATTAATTTGTGGCTTAAAAACAACTAGAACTAAAAAGAAGCATAAATAAATAAATAAAGGCACTGCTGTCATTTGCGGGTGATGTTCTTTTCCTGCTATCCACAACCCACACACTTGGGAGTTAATTTTCCAGGGTCAGTGTTCATAGACCATCCTCTTTCTCTTACCACCACCCCACCACCCTTAATTATTTAGAAAAGGCAGGGCCAGTCAGTGCTCCAAACATCAAGATTTCTCTCCAAAATGCCAGCTCGCACTTGGGGAGCAGGCTACCTTCTCAGCTATCAGCAATTCCACTAGCCCCTGCAGATAAGGAACATGTCTCCACTGAACTGTTCATTGTAATTAAAAAAAAAAAAAAAAAGTAAAAAACTGTTTCTTAAAACCAGAAAAAAAAAAAACAGGCATTTCCCTATTACCCACCCACCCCACTCTCCCACACCCACTGCTCCCCTCACCACACACACACTCAAATATTTCATACCAAGGGTGTGTCCCAAGCACGGGGTCTGGCTCCGCTCTTCTTTTACACCCCTTGGAGGCCTCTGGAGAAACCATACCTTTGGTTGGCAATTCCCTGAACCCTGCCTATTCAAGCTGGCACTTATTCAAAAAGGCAGGTGGGTGAGTCTTCAAGTCAGGTTTTTAAAAGGAGTTTAAGAGGAGCCAGGTGATATGCCTACTCACCCTCAAGTTTCTCAAAGGTAATAATTTCTTGAGATGTTTACAATGTCTCAACTATGGGTTAATTAAATCCCTTAGGATGGTGGGCATAGGAAAATCCTGCATCTCAATGCCCCCCACTTTGAAAAACAAGAGGGGGAATCTCCAAAATTACAAATTTGAATTTCTACATACTTGATTGAACTAAGGAGTAAGTTCCTCACGTGTGTTATTCTTGGTCTGAGCCTGGTGGTGCAGTGGTTAAGAGCTCAGCTGCTAACCAAAAGGTCTGCTGTTTGAATCCAACAGCTGCTCCTTAGAAACCGTATGGGGTAGTTCTACTCCGTCCTATAGGGTTGCTAAGAGTCAGAATTCACTGGATGGCAATTGGTTTGTTTGTTTTTCAATCTTTGGCTGAAAGGTAGACTTTGTTATCAATTTATTAAATCAACTGGTAATTTGCTGGATATTTCTCATACAGGAACTTATGATGTCTTCAAATCCAGCCAATCAGGTTTAGGGAGAGAGAAACTTCTCTACCTTAGCCTCCCTGCCACTCCCACACCTTTTTCATTGATTTCCATGCCCTGTTTAAGTAACATCACTCATCACTTCTCACTGTCTAGGTTATCTGAGCCAATTCATGGCAGTCAATTCCACCTGAGCCCTAGGATACCCTCATTTACATACTCTGCCCTGTTCCTTCACCAATGGCTGACCTCACATCTCCCCTTGAATGTCTACTAGGCATCTCAAACTTAATGTGGTTCAAATAAAATTCTTCGTCAAAGTGTCTTATCTACCTCCCAGTCTTCCTTATCTCAGCAAATGTTCTCACTATCCTCTGGGTTGTTCAGGACAAAAACCTAGAAATCATCCTTGATTTCTCTCCTTTATTCAAATCTTGCATCCAATCCATTGACACATATTCTGGACTCTTGGCGCTACCTTAAAATAAATCCTGACTCTATCCACTTCTCACTACCTCCACCTTACATCCACCATCATCTCTTGGTGAAAACTGGACTCCGTACCACCGATCTTCCCTCTTACAGTCTACATAACAGCATCACCTCAGTGGCTTCTCATGGCAATTAGGAAAAATTCCCAAATCCTTCCCATGGTCTTTCATGATGCGGGGCTTGCCCACCATACTAAACTCATTTCCTAACAGTCTTCCCTCGGTTCACTCCACACTAGCCATGACTTATTTCCTGAGCTTCCTCAAAACGTGCCAGAACACTTGGTTATTAAAGGGCCTCAGAAACAACTCTTTCCTTTATTGGCAATATCCTCCCTCCAGAACTTCATACAGCTATTCTCTCCTTTGATATAGGTCAGTTATCTCCTCAAATATCCTGATCCCATAAGCCTTTACTAACTATTAATCTAAAACAGCTCACCCCACTCCTTCCCTCACATGCAAATCTGTCTTATTTTGAAAATATTTAGCTCTCCTTGACATTTTTTGTTAATTAGTACCTGTAAATGTATTTTTTGTGGTTGAGAATATATGCAGCAAAACATACACCAACTCAACAGTTTCTACCTGTACAATTTAACGACATCGGTTACATTCAAGTTGTGCAACCATTCTTACCCTCCTTTTCTGAGTAGTTCCTCTGTCATTAGCATAAACCCACTGCTCCTTAAGGTTCCTATCTAATCTTTTCAGTAGCTGTTGTCAATCTGATGCCATGTAGACAGTTCTTAAAAGAGCATATGCTCAAGGTAGACCATTTTTATTAGTTAAGTAGCTAATGTTCTGGAGCTCTCGTGGCACAGTGGTTAAGTGATACGGTAGCCAAGCAAAAGAAGAGCAGTTTGAATCCACCACCTGCACCTTGGAAACTCTATGGGGCAGTGCTATTCTGTCTTACAGAGTCTCTGAGTCGGAATCAACTCAACAGCAACAGTATGGTGTTTTCTTTTTTATACTTCAGTTTTAAGATGATTCAAGGGAAGGCTTTTGGTGTAATGTTTAAAGATTATCTCACGGCAATAGTTTCAGGAGTTCATTCACCCTCAATGGCTCCAAAAAGTCTAGGGTTCATGAGAATTTTAAATTCTGTTCTGCATTTTCCCCCTTTTGATCAGGGCTTTGCTATGGACTCTTTGATCAAAATGTTCAGCGACAGTAGCCGGGAACCTTCTGGTTCTTCTGGTCTCATGGCATGCTAGATGTTCTTTTAAAAAACATGAGTGGATGCTGGAGATTATCAAATACTTATTTTATTACACCTATTAGTATAACCACATTTATTTTTCCTGTACATATGGCAAATTATACTGATTCATTTTTGAATGTTAAACTAACCTTGAATTCTTGGGATAGACCCAACTTGGTCATAATATATTCTTCTTTAGAGTATTGCTGGATTTGTTTTGCCTATTTCTTTTTATATTTTGCATCTATGTTCATCAGTGACATTGGCCTGTAATTTTCCCATCTTCTGCTGCTCTTGTCAGGTTTTGGTATCAATATTCATTCTACAAGCTTTATAAAATGAGTTTGGGTATATATTTCATTTTATATTGAAGAATTTGTGAAGTATTTCTTGAATATTTGGCAGAATTTGCAGGAAAAGCCATCTGACATGAAGTTTTCTTTTTGAGAATAGTTTGAGCTCCAATTCAATTCTATTAACAATTGTGGAATTACTTTTGCTTCCTGTTTCTTCTTGAATCGTTGTTATTAACTTACATGGTATGATACGTTTGCCTACTTTACCTAAATTTGCAAATTTATTAGCCAATATGGTTCATAACATTCTCACATTATCTTTAAGTTCTGCAAGATCTGCAGTCATTTTCTTTCTAATTCCTGATATTCGTTATTTATACCTTCATTCTTTTTCACTTGATCAATCTTGCCTAAAGTTTGTCAATTTTACTAGCATTTTCTAAGAATTAACTTTAGTCTTCGTTGATCGTCTGTTGCATGTATCCAGTCATTAATAGAAACAAAAATTCCTATGAATGTTTGTTTCTGTTTTTTTCCCAACATTTTGAATGGATGTTTAACTCACTTATTTTTCAAAATTTGTTCTTTCCAATTATATTTTTAAGGCTATAAGTTTCCTATATTATATTGTCTGTACTGCACCAATTTTTATATGTACTATGTTCATAATTGTTCACTTCAAAATATATTCTAATTTTCATTATGATGTCTTTTTTAATGCCTAGTATTTTAAAATATCCAAGCACATGGAGATTTTGTATTTTCTTTTTCTAAGATGGTTTTTTTTTAAATTATGCTGTACTTACACAGTATCCTCTATATTATTGCAGACTCTTGAAATTTGTTGAGACTTGCTTTATAACACAGTATACAGTTAATTTTTATAAACACTATGTATGTGCATGAGATGAATGTATATTCTTTAGTGGTTAGATAATGCACACACATACACATATATCAATTTGGTATTTTTATACATGTTAAATCTTCTGTATCCTTGACAATTTATGGACTTCTATGTTTCTGAGGGGTGTGTTAAAAATCTATTATGATGCATGATGTCAAAAGGAGCCCCAGTAGTGCAGTGGTTAAGCACTCAGCTCTTAAACCTTTTGATTTGATCCACCAACTATTCCACAGGAGAAAGATATGACAGTTTCCTTCCATAAAGATTACAGCCTTAGAAACCCTTTGGAGAAGTTCTACTCCATCCTATAGTCACTATGAGTCAGAACTGACTCAACAGCACATAAGAAAAAATGTATGATGTGATGGAAACTGAGCAGTACGAAGGTATAAGAATTGAACCTACATCCAGGGTCAAAGGATGAAGGACAGAGAAAACAGCAGAGACATCCAAAAGCTTGGAAAAAAGGGGGCTGAGAGGACAATGGTTGGTGGTTTAAGGGCTTTGAAGGGCTACCACATATACTGAGGAATCTGAAGTGCAATATTCTTGCCTAAGGATGAAGACATGCTCATAAAGATCCTGACAAAGCTTTAGGCTTGCACCTCTGGCTGATCTTTGGGCTCCACGGGGGCAGGAAGTGAAGGCTAAGGCAGAGTTTTAGGCGCTCTTGCTTAGCATTGAAAGAACACCCCAGTTCAGAGCCAATCTGCAAAGACTGGGATAATGTTACTTTTTCTTTTTGGCTACAAGCATTTAAAGAAATCACTGTCAGGTCATGAACTGACTGCTGTCATAACAGAACAGAACTTCAGTGTCCACACATGAGAAGACATACAATCTTTGCAGAACTAGTTTGGAAACATCACTAAGCAAATGGATGACTGGCCCTCAACAATTAAAAAAAAAAAAGCAAACCCTAATGACTGGAGGTAATCTGGTTTCCAGAGTTACATTATAATATTTAAGATATCCAGTTTTCAACACACTATTTTAAGTCATAAAAGGAAAAAGAAAAGGATGGTTCATTTGTTAAGAAGAAAGAAAGAAGAGAATGAACTGAAAGCATCCCTAAGGAAACACAGATATTGGGATTACTAGACAAAGATTTTAAACCAATTGTCTTAAATTTCCTCAAAGAGCTAAAGAAACCATAGACCAAAAAAAAAAGGAAACCAAGAGAAGAATGTATGAACAAGTAGAAAATATTAATAAAGAAATATTATACAAAAGAACCAAATAGAAATTATAGAGCTGAAAAGTAGAATAGCTGGAATAAAATTTTCATTAGAGGAGCTCAACAGCAGATTTGAGCAAGAAAGCAGGAAAATGTAAACTTGAAAAAGCACAACTGAAATTGTTCTGAGGAGCGTAAAGGAAAAAGAATGAAGAAAATGAACAGAGCCTAAGGGACCTGCGGGACAACATCAAGCATACCAGTATACTCATTAAGGAGTCCCAGAAAGGAAAGAAAGATGAAAGGACAGAAAGAATATTTGAAAACGTAATGACTGGAAGTTTCCCAAATGTCATCTAGATATCCAAGAAGCTCAATAAACTCAAAGGACAATAAATACATAGATATCCACAGACAGACATAATCAAAATGTCAAAAGACGAAGACAGAAACTTGAAAGTAGCAAGAGATAAGTGACCCCTAATGTACAAGAAGAGAGTCTCAACAAGTTTAACTGTTGATTTTTCATCAGACACCATTGAGATGAGAAAATAGTGGGATGATGTATTTAAGATACTGGAAAAAAAATACAGAAACAAAACTATGAACCAAGATGTCAGTATCTAGCAAAACTATCTTTCAAAAATAAAGGTGAAATTAAGACATGCCCAGATACACAAAACCTGAGGGAGTGTGTTAGCAGCAGAACTGCCTTATGAGAAATGCTACAGGGAATCATCCTGGCTGGCACGGAAGGACACTAGACAGTAACTGGAAGCCATAAAAAGAAACAAAGACTCCGTAAAGGTAACTACTTAGATAAAACAAAGTCAGTAATATTTTTATATCACGCCTCTCTTTTTTTCATATATGATTTAAAGCACGAATGCATAAAAATACTTACACATCTCTCTTAATGGACACACAATATATAAAGATGCAATTTTTGTACCAGCAACGTAAGTAGGGGAGGTAACTGAGCTGAATAAAAGCAGAATTTTGTATACTGTTGAAGCTAAATTTGTATTAATTAAAAGAAGATTGTTATAAATATAAGATATTAATTGTAATCCTCATGGTCACCACTAAGAAGTTAAAAAATATAAGGAAAGGAAACAAGGAGAGGATCAAAATTGTACACTTGAAAAAAAATCAGTCAAACACAAAAGTGGACAGTAGTGAAGAAAATGAGAAACAAAATACGTATATGACCTACTATTACAAAGAAGAAGATATAAGTCCTTCCTTATCATGAATTGCTTTAAATATAAATAGATTAAATTCACAATTGGGATCATTAAAGTTGTGTGTCAACTTTGTTGGACCATGATTCTCAGTGCTTTGGCAGTTATGATGTAGTTTAGCAGTTGTAAAACGATGCAATCACTTCCATGATGAGATGTGATATAATGTGATTACCTCCATGATGGGATCTGCTGTGAGTAGCCAATCAGATGTAAGGGAGTTTCCTCAGGGGTGTGGACTGCATCCAATATAGGTGGACTTTCTGGCAAGGCTCTTGAGCTTTTGCTCACTCTGAATCCTGCAGCTGGCTCCTCTTCATCTGATCTCAAGTTTTTGGGACTCGAACTCTCAGCTTACCTTCCAATTTTGGGATTCATCAGCCTCCGCAGTCTGTGAGCCACGACCTGCCAGCTTACCTGCCGATCTTGAGATTTGTCAGCCTTTGCAGCCTGTGAGCCACAGACCTGTTGTATGACCTGCAGATCCTCAGTTCTGCAGTCCCTGCATCTATGTGAGTCAGGAGAAGCCACCAGGCTGACCCATGGACTTGAGACTTACCAGCCTCTACAGCCTCGGGAGCCATTTCCTTGATATAAATCTATTTATATATAAATACATACATATATATATATCACTGGTTTTGCTTCTCTAGAGAACCCAGCCTAAGATACCAATTAAAAGACAAACACTGGCAGAATGAATAAAAAAATCATTCAATTGCTATCAAGCTGATCTGACTCAGGGTGACCCCTCGCCCCATGTGTGTCAGAGTAGTAGTGACACACAAGTGTGTCAGTTCAACGGCTAATTTTTCAAAAGTAGATCGCCAAGCCTTTCTTCCGAAGTGCCTCTGGGTGGACTCAAACCTTCAACATTTTGGTTAGCAGCTGAATGCATTAACCGTTTGCACCTCCCAAGGACTCTATGTTTATTTCTGTATTACTTGTCTTTATACTATATACATACACACACACATAGACATCCATGAGTGGTTCATACAGATGCTTTGGACTTCGACTAGCAGGGCTCTATTAATTATTGATAGAAAAGTACTGATACCAATTACAAATGCGTATTTGTCCATTTCCCCTTTCAGATTTATTAGTTTTTGTATTTTGGAGCCCTGTTGTTAAATATGTACACATTTAGGATGGTTGTATCTTTTTGGAGAAGTGAACCTTTATTATGTTATGTCCCTACCTATTCCCAATAATACTCCTTTTTCTGAAGTATAATTTGTCTGATATTAATATAGTTACTGCAGTAGAACTGGATAATTTTCAACCATTTCAAGAGGTAGCATAAGATCAAGAACTGATGGTATAAAAGGAAGAAATCGAAGCTGCATTGAAGGCATTGGTGAAAAAACTATCCTCTCTCCACCATCTTCACTAACTCTGACACCAACTGTCCCTCACACAGCACTCCCTACTTCTCTGCCGGGTTCAATAATTCATTGCAACGGCCACACAGAGCTCACAGTCCATATTGATGATTATGGGGTTTACTAGGGAAGTAACAGTTATAACTCAGGCTCAAAGATACTCAGAATACAGTTCTTCTATTAGGACAGCCTCTTCCCTCCTGTGCTCATAGGTGTGCCTCTGCCTGGCCTTGGGACTCTCTCCAAAGGCACTCAGCTTTCCTTCTCCCTGGGCCATCATCTCCTATAGCCGGGTCCCTGTTGCTTGGTCTCTCCTGCCATGGCATCTTACCGTCTTCAGGGTTACAGCTTCCTCTCTCTATCTCAGTCTCCTGCTTCTAGGAGCTTCTCAGTGCAGGGATCTCAGGTCCATAATATATGCTCAGCTCCTGGCTGTTCTTCCTTGATGGGAGTTGAATCCTCCTCTTTGCTCTGGAACTGGTTCTCTTTGAAGGGAAAACTAAACAATCCCCTTGGTGAGCCACAATTACCCTATCACACAGTCCTGCCCAAGCACCAGGGTGGATGTTATAAGACCATGGCTAGAAAGGCCACACAAAGTAAACAATCACATCACAGTACCTTGGACTCATTTTTCGAGTGAAGTATCAAAAATCCCATCGGAACGGATTGGTAAAGAACATAATCAATGGCAAGAACATTTTCATAATTATGTTTTCTGTATTTGGAAGAAATCTATAGCACTATTCTTATTTTGCCAATTCACAGGGATCACAGAGATTAGTGGTAGATATTGCAGTACCAGAAAACTCTCTGGTGAAACAGTCTGTGAGCAGTCTTACAAACACGGATATTCCACCAGAGTCAAAAGAATGACGTTACATTAATCATCAAGAGAACATTTCAAGATCTAGCCTGAAGTACAATGTTGTCACTGATAGGCTAATACCCATACACTTACAAGGAAGACCAGTTTATATGACTATTCAAATTTATGCACCAACCACCAATGCCAAAGACAAAGAAATTGAAGATTTTAAACAACTTCTGCAGTCTGAGATTGATCAAACGTGCAACCAAGATGCATTGATAATTACTGGTCATTAGAATGTTAAAGTTGGAAACAAAGAAGGAAAAGTAGTTGAAAAATACAGCATTGCTGATAGAAATGATGCCAGAAATCTCATGAAAGAAGTTTGCAAGACCAGTGACTCATCCACTGCAAATATTTTTTTTCACCAACATAAACGGCAGCTATACACGTGGACTTTACCAGATGGAACACACAGGAATCAAACTGACTACATCTGTGGAAAGAGAAGATGGGAAAACTCATATCATCAGTCAGAACAAGGCCAGGGATCGATTGTGAAACAGACTGTCAATTGCTCATATGGGAGTTCAAGTTGAAACTGAAGAAAAGTAGAATAAGTCAAAAAGGGCCAAAGTATGACCTTGAGTATATCTCACCTGTATTTAGAGACCACCTCAAGAATACATTTTATGTGGTAAACACTAATGACTGAAGACCAGGTGAGTTGTGGAATGACATCAAGGACATCACACATGAAGAAAGCAAGAGGTCCTTTAAAAGACAGGAAAGAAAGAAAAGACCATAATGGATGTCGGAAGAGACTCTGAACCTTGCTCTTGAATGTCGAGTAGCTAAAGGGAAAGGAAGAAATGACGAAGTAATAGAGCTGAACAGAAGATTTCAAAGGGTGGCTTGAGAAGAAAAAGTATTATAATGACATGTGTAAAGATCTGGAGATGGATAACCAAAACGGAAGAACACACTCAGCATTTCTCAAGCTGAAAGAACTGAAGAAAAAATTCAACCCTTGAGTTGCAATACTGAAGGATTCTACGGGTATAATATTAAATGACGCAGGAAGCATCAAAAGAAGATGAAAGTAATACCCACAGTCACTATGCCAAAAAGAATTGGTCGACCTTCCACCATTTCAGGAAGTAGCATATGATCAGAAACCGATGGTACTGAAGGAAGAAGTCCGTGCTGCACTGAAGGAATTGGTGAGAAAAAAAAGCCTCCGAGAATTGATGGAATACCAACTGAGATGTTTCACCAAATGGATGCAGCACTGGAATCGCTCACTTGTCTAATCCCAAGAAATTTGGAATACAGCTACCTGGCCTACGAACTGGAAAGGATCCATATTTACGCCGATTCCTAAGAAAGGTGATCCAACCAAACGTGGAAATTATCAAACAATATCATTAATATCACATGCAAGTAATATTCTGCTAAAAATCATGCAAAAGCAGCTGCAGCAGTACATTGACAGGGAACTGCCAGAAATTTAAGCAGGATTCAGAAGAGGACATGGAAGGAGGGATATCACAGCTGATGTCATATTGATTCTGGCCAAAAGCAGAGAATACCAGAAAGATGTTTAAACCTGTGTTTTATTGACTATGCAAAGGCATTTGACTGCTTGGGTAATAACAAATTATGGATAACATTGCGAAGAGTGGGAATTCCAGAACACTTAATTGTGCTGATGAGGAACCTGATCAAGAGGTAGACGTTCAAACAGAAAAAGGTGATACTGCGTGGTTTAAAGTCAGGAAAGGTGTGTGTCAGGGTTGTATTCTTTTACAATACTTATTTAATCTGCAAATAATCTGAGAAGCTGGACTTTACCAAGAACACGACATCAGGATTGGAGGAAGACTCATTAACAACCTGCATTTTGCAAATGACACAACCCTGCTTGCTAAAAGATAAGAGGGCTTGAAGCACTTACTGATGAAGATCAAAGACCGCGGCCTTCAGTATAGATTGCACCTCAACATAAAGAAAACAAAAATCCTCACAACTGGACCAATGAGTAACGTCATGATCAACGGAGAAAAGACTGAAGTTGTCAAGGATTTCATTTTATTTGGATCCACAATCGACACCCATGGAAACAGCAGTAAAGAAATCAAAAGATGCACTGGCATCAGGCAAATCAGCCCAAAAGACCTCTAAAGTGTTGAAAAGCAAAGACATCACCTTGAAAACTAAGATGCAACTGATCCAAGCCACAGTGTTTTCAGTGGCCTCGTATGTGTGGGAAAGCTGGCTGATGAATAAGGAAGACCGTAGAAGAATTGATGCCTTTTAATTGTGTTGGTGAAGAATTCTGAATATACCATGAACTGCCAAAAGAACGAAAAAATCTATCCTGAAAGAAGTATAACGAGAATGTACCCTAGCCTAGAAGCAAAGATGGCTAGACTACATCCTACATACTTTGGACCTGTTTTCAGAAGGAATTAGTCCACGGAGAAGGATATCATGTACTATTTCTTTGGACTATCTAAGACCTGAAGAACAAAATCTCATGGTCCAAATTAACGTTTTTACTTACTAATTTTCAAATGTAGCCCTGGTGGAACAGTGGTTAAGAGCTTGGCTGAAACTAAAAGGTTTCAACCAGCCTCTCCTTAGAAACCCTACTGTGCAGTTCTATTCTGTCCAATAGGGTCACTGTTAGTTAAAATTTAATCCATAGCAATGAGTTATTTAATTTTCAAATATAATTTTTTTGTGTTTATGTCTAAATTCTAAAGTAAATTTTATTTTATAAACTTCCGGTTTTATAAATTTATTTTCTATTATTCAAATTTATTGTTATGGCAGAATCAAATTTAAAAAGTGACATTAATTTTCAATCCAGGCAAAATGAAACGGCAATAACTAAGTGCCGTACAAAAATGGATGCCTGCAGAAGATAAAAAGAAAATGATCTGTGAATCCCTAAAGACTATTCCAAAATTCGTTTTTAGAATGTAATAAATCAGCAGATACTTCTTGCATTAAAGGTACGTGCTTAATGGGTGGGAATCATCTTACTAGTACCACTAGTGCTGAAATTAACGATGGCAATACAAATATAACAGAATTTGTTCCAAATTCTGCAACTATTTCTTGCTGTAGTAAAAAAAAAAAGAAATTAGTAATGATCTAGAAAGTGAAACTAAGAATATTAAATTGTCACATCTGCAGAGCCCATAAATAACAGAAATGCAGATCCTGCCTTGTGGAATAATTTTCTTCCAATGAAGTAAATTACTGGATCAAAAGAGGCCCAAGTGATTGTCAACATCACAGTTGTCCACTTGTAAATTTGTGTTGAAAATTCCTGGACGGTAAACAAAGTTCTGTAGCCAGAATTTTTTCTAGAGTGCAAAGTTAATGATGAAAATTATAAGAGGGAGTGGCTACTGCAATCTCCATCAGTCAGCTCTGTGTATTGTTTTGTTTGCAAACCAACTAACCAAACAAACAAACCCGTCATCCTCATTTAATTCTCGAATTGTTACAGATGAATTTAGCAATTGGTGCAAATTGAATAGGATCGGTAAACATGAAAATAGTTCAATTCACAGAGATTATGTTATCATATTTAAACCAAACACATTGTTCTGGCTTAATTTATGAACTGGAATCACAAATTAATGAACATCAGTATTGAAAAGCCATTTTGTAATGTGTCGTTGTTGTCCTAACAATCACTGAATGTGGACTATCTTCGTGAAAAAGAAATAAAGTCTTTGGGTCCCCACGAAACGGAAAATTTTAAAGTTGGCTTCAACTTGTTGCTCATTTGATCTATTTTTAGCAAGTCACATCTCAAAATATGGTAACACAGGAAAGGGCAATCCATCCTATAATTCTAAAATAATGTGTAAAAAATTTATAATCTTGATAAGTGATGAAGTTCAATCAACTACTGTCAGTGAAATAAGTATAGCTCGATATTTCATTTTGTCTGTGGATTCCACTTCTGAGCCTTCTCATACAGGCCAGCTAAGGATTGTTTAAAGATCCATATCTCCAACAGATAGAAAACCTGTGTGGTGATTTATCACATTTGCTAGCTTAAAAAATCTAAAAAATCATACTGGTAAAGACATTGCAAAGCAAGTGTTTCACTAATTATGTGAAGTTTGCAAAATTGATTTTTCTAAGTGCAGAGACCAATCCTATGACAATGCTGCCATTACGTCACTGCATTATAAAGGCATACAACAGAAAATTCTGGAATGAAATTAATATGCCCTTTTCATACCAAGGTGCTGCACATTCACTTAATTTTGTAGGATGTATCACAATAGATTTTTTTTGTCCAAAAGCAATTGATGTTTTTTCTAATATTCAGTTACTTTACAAATTTTTTGCCACCTCTATTCACTGATCAGCTGTTCTTAAAACACATTCAGGCAATGACTGAGCATTAAAATGTCTAATACACATTGGGAAGCACATGCTATAGCAACAAGTACAATTCTAGGTGCCACACAGAATATTGCTGAAGACCAGATACAAAAAGGAAACACCAAAACAGAAGCTAAAATCATCGCTGCCTTAGTCATCTAGTGCTGCCACAACAGATACCATAAGTGGATGGCTTTAACAAAGAGAAATTTATTTTCTCACAGTCTAGTAGGTTACAAGTCCAAATTCAGGACGTCAGCTCCAGGGGAAGGCTTTCTCTCTCTGTTGATTCTGGAAGAAGGTCCTTGTCCTCCATCTTCCCATGGTCAAGGAGCTTCTCAGGCACAGGGACCCCGGGTCCAAAGGACATGCTCTGCTCTTGGTAGTATGAGGTCCCCAACTCTCTTTCCTTTCATCTCCTGAGAGATAAAAGGTGGTACAGGTCACACCCTAGGGAAACTCCCTATATTTTGGATCAGGGAGGTGTTAAAATCCCACCCTAATCCTCTCAACGTAAAATTACCATCACAAAATGGAGGACAACCTCACATGGCCTATCCAAGTTGATACACACATTTTGGGGGGACATAATTCAATCCATGACATTATACCCTTTGGTCCCCCCCCAAATCACATTCTTGAAAATGGAAAACATATTCATCCCATCACAAACCAAAACCAAACCCACTGCCGTCCAGTTGATTCTGACTCATAGCGACCCTATAGGACAGAGTAGAACTTCCCCATAGAGCTTCCAAGGAGCGCCTGGCAGATTCGTACTGCCGACCTTTCAGTTAGCAGCCATAGCACTTAACCACTACGCCACCAGGGTTTCCTCATCCCATCATAGCATAGAAAAAGTCTTAAATCAAGTCCAAGTCCAAAATTCAAAAATCCCTCTTCATCTGTGAAATCTAGGACACAAGTTATCTGCTTCCAAAGGTACAATGGCATAAAAGGCACAGGCTAGACATTTCCATTACAAACTGAAGAAACTTGAGGGAAAGAAGGCGTAACATGCACCAAGCGAGTCAGGAGAACACATCGCATTAGCCCTCAAAGACATTGCAAACCAAGTGTTTCACTAATTAGGCGAAGCTTGCAAAATTGATTTTTCTAAGTGCAGAGACCAATCCTATGACAATGCTGTGAAATGTCACTGCATTATAAAGGCATGCAACAGAAAATTCTGGAATGTAATGAATATGCCATTTTCATACCAAGGTGCTGCATATTCACTTAATTTTGTAGGATGTATCACAATGGATTTTTGTCAAAAAAATGATTTTTTCTTCTATTCAGATATTTTACAAATTTTTTGCCATCTGTATTCACCGATGACCTCTTCATACGAAATGATCAGCATTAAAATGTCTTTCTAATACCCACTGGGAAGCACACGCTATAGCAACGAGTGCAATCCTGGAATCACACACTCAGATTCTAGGTGCCACAGAGAATATTGCTGAAGACCAGTCACAAAAAGGAGATACCAGAACAGAAGCTTAAAACGTCGCCAACAAAATGGAAACACAGCCCATATATTTATGTTTGTTATGTATAATAATATATTGCATCATTTTCATTTGACGAGTCAATTCTCCAAGATTCAGAAGTAAATTTATAGACATGCATGGATCTCTACCAGCTATTAACAAGATATTTACATAAAAGAATATTTTGAAAACACAATAAAACAAATACTGCCAAATACTGATTATCAAGCAGTTTATTGTTGCAGAAGCATTAAAAGAAACAAGTAAATGACAGAAATGCTCCAGAAGTATTGAGTTCCAGGGATCAATTTCACACAACCATCCTCACTGACACACCTGAATCTTGCATGAAATGAAGGGTGAAGATGTATGAAGTTCCTTCTGATATTTTTTTCCTTCTTAATGTGAATATAACTGATGAAGAATTCCTGAAGGTACCCAATAAACGAGCACAGGCTTATCCTGACGAGGAAACCCTGGTGGCACAGTGGGTAAGTGCTACGAATGCTAACCAAGAGGACGGCAGTTCAAATCCACCAGGCGCTCCTTGGAAACTCTATCGGGCAGTTCTACTCTGTCCTATAGGGGCGGGATGAGTCAGAATCGACTCGACGGCAGTGGGTTTGGTTTTTATCCTGATGACTTAAGATAAACCTTTATGGAGAAGTGCTACAATTTCATTCTTACATTAGAATTAAGTTTAGAGATTCAAGACAAATTTTACTCATGTAGGCGTGTAAACCAAAAAACCAAACCCATTGCTGGTGAATGGATTTCAGCACATAGCAACGCTATAGGACATAGTAGAATTGCCCCCATAGGGTTTCCATGGAGCAGCTAATGTATTCGAACTGCCAAGCTTTTGGTTAGCAGCTGAGTTCTTAACCACTGCACCACCAGTGCTCCAAATATACTCTGGCCCAGTAGTTCAAATGCAACAGCCGCTCCTTGAAAACCCTATGAGGCAGTTCTACTCTGACCTATAGGGTCATTATGCATCAGAATCGACTCCAACCCAACGGGTTTGTTCTGCCTACTGCCTCATCCCTATTTCATTTTCTCAGAGATAAGTTTCTGTGATAGTGTCAGATTCAGGAATGTGATGAAAAATGTCTCTTGTAGGGGTGGGGACAAGATGGCAGAGTAGTCAGATGCTTTGTGTAGCCCCTCTTATAACAAAGACCCAGAGAAGTAAATCGATTATATATGACAATCTAGGAGCCCTGAACATCAAAGGTGAAGTTACAGAATTGGACTTAGTGGCAGGGGGAGGGGGATATGGTTCAGAAGCAGTGAGAGGTGGACAGATCTGACCCGGCAGAAACCAGCACCCTGCAGGCTGGATTGAATAGCATGTGCGGTGACATAAGCAGTGACGCTTGGGACATGTTTTTCACATCAGAAGAGACCGAGTGGTAGAAAGTCTACACAAGCCTCCAGAACCAGTGAAAAGCAGTGCTAAGTTGGCAAAAGATAAGTACATGCATTTAAAATGCCACACAAATCAAAAATCATCCCCTTTGGGAAGAACATCTCTCCCATTTACCTGCTTCCTCCCTCTCTGTTTTTAGTCTTAGACCAGCTTTGGCTATTTCTGGGTCCCCTGGGCCAGAAGTAGGAACTATCACATGCCCTGGAGCAGGAACAAACAACAAACAATAATCTGCCAGCTTCCCTAAGCCAGGAACTCAGGGAAGGCACAGACATAAGGGGTCCAAAGACTCTGAGTGCCTTTCACCCTTGCATAGACCTGTGTGGGCCCATTCCAACAGCGTAGGCCCTCATTAGCACACTACAACAGGGTATATACCTGAAGCCTGTTTTCAACTGTATCAGCTATAAAGTGGAGTGGCAGGTTCGGGATATTTGACAATGTTCTGCCAATTAAACAGGGTCCTCACCTACCCACATCAGTGACCTGAGGGTTGGTGGCTCCACCCACGTCACCTAGCCACCCAATTCAGGAGTCCAAGAATAAGTGGTGAATCCCAGTCCTTACAACCAACAGCATTGGGTGCCCATGGTCTGGCTGCAAAACCCACACACCTATGTGCTCTAGGGAACAGGGACATGCTTTCCTCCCAGACACTCAGGGGCAGTCATTCCCCCCATAGTAGCCAGACACCTGTACCTACACCAATCAACCCTGTCTATGCAGGACTGTAGGTGAGAGCCTACACCACACACTTGGTGACCGACTACGTGGACAACTGAGCTGAATCCATACAAGAAAAGTAAAAGGGCTCCTAGGCTCACATACCTAGTAACAGCTCTGATCACCTGGTGACAGGATGTAAGAGCTTCAAAGGTGCCAATAATCAAACTAGCTCAACCAAGCAGCCTATTTGGGCATATTAAAATAAAACAAGAAACTAGGACACAATACAACAACAACAACAACAAAACCAAACCCAGTGCCATCAAGTAGGTTCCGACTCAGTATGCAAACATAAAATAAATGAATATAATAACTTATTGATGGCTCAGAGACAAGTGTAAATATCAAATAACATAAAGAGGCAGACCATGATGGATTCAGGAAGCTCCCAAAACAACAAATCAAGAAAACTTCCAAATGAAAAAAAATTCCAGGAATTACTGGAGGTAGAATTTAAAAGATTAATAGACCGAGCCCTTCAAGAGATCCAGGAGGAGATCAGGCAAAACGAAGAACAAGCCAAGGAACACACAGATAAAACAACAGAGGAACTTAAGAAAGTTACACAAGAGTATAATGACAAATGTAACAGGCTGCAAGAATCCATAGAAAGACAGCAAGCAAATCCAAAAGAGTAACAATAAAATTTCAGAATTAGACAACCCAATAGAAAATGAGAGGAGCAGAATTGAGGCACTGGAAGTCAGAATTAGTGAGACTGAAGATAAAGCTCTTGACGCCAACTTATTTGAGGAAAAATCAGATAAAGTAATTTTTTTAAATTGAAGAAACTCTAAGAATTATGTGGGACTCTATCAAGAGTGATTGGAACACCAGAATCGGGGCAGGGGGTGGAGGGATAACAGAAAACACAGTGAGAATTGTTGAAGACTTCTTGGCTAAAAACTTCGCTGATCTTGTGAAAGATAAGAAGATATCTATCCAAGATCCTTACTGAACCCCACCCAAGGTAGATGCCAAGATAAAGTCACCAGGACATATTATAATCTTGCTTGCCAAAACCAAATATAAAGAGAGAATTTTAAGAGTAGCTAGGGATAAACAAAAAGTCACCTATAAAGAAGGGTCAGTAAGACTAAGCTCGGACTACTCAGCAGAAACCATGCAGGCAAGAAGGACATATACAAAGCCCTGAAGGAAAAAAAAAAAAATTGCCTGCCAAGAACTATATATCCAGCAAAACTGTCTCTCAAATGTGACAGTGAAATTAGGACATTTCCAGATAAGCAGAAGTTTAGGGAATTTTTAAAAACCTAACCAATATGACAAGAAATAATAAAGGGAGTTCTCCAGTTAGAAAATCAATAACATCAGCTAACAACCCAAGACTAGAACACGGGACAGAACAACCAGATATCAACCCACGTAGGGATGTCACAAATAAATCAAAGCTAAAACACTGAAAATGTAGAAACAGAGACATCGATCTGTAAAAGATGACAACATTAAGAGAAAAAAGAGGGACTAAATAATGTAGTCATAGATCTTTCATATGGAGAGGAAGTCAAGACGATATAAAGAAATAAAAGATTGGTTTAAATTTAGAAAAACAGAGGTAAATGTTAAGGTAACCCAAAGGAAACTAACAATCCTACACATTAAAACAAGGAAAACATAAATTTTCGGCAAATACAAAAGCAACAACAAGGAAAAAGATGAAAGACTAAAAAGAAAAACGATTCAGCACAGAAAAAATTAATTAGCAGTAAATACAAAGGCAACAAAAATGAAGAGGATGAAAAGAAAATGCACAAAGAACAACGACTCAACAGAGAAAATTAAGTGGAATAAGGAAAATGTCAACAAGACATTCACAAAAAAGACGAAAATGACAGCACTAAACTCATAACTATGAATAATTATGATAAATGTAAATGGATTAATTGCACCAATAAGGAGACAGAGAGTAGCAGAATGGATTAAAAAACATGATCCGTCTGTATGCAGACTGCAAGAGACACACCATAGACTTAAAGACATAAACAAACTAAATCTCAAAGAATGGAAATATATATATATATCAAGCAGACAACAATAAAAAATAAGAGTGGCAATATTAATCTCTGATAAAACAGGCTTTAAAGTAAAATCCGCCACAAAAGAAAAGGAAATACACTATATAATGATTAAAGGGTCAATATACCAGGAAGACAAAATCATAATAAATACTTACATACCCAATGACAGGGCTCCAAAATACATAAAACAAACAAACAGCATTGAAAAGAGAAATAGCTCCACAATAATAGTCGAAGACTTCAACATACCACTTCTGATGACAGACAGGATATCCATACAGAAGCTCAATAAAGACACGGAAGACCTAAATACCACAATCAGCCAACTTGATCTCATAGACTTAAACATAACACTTCACCCAACGGTAGTCAAGTAAACTTTCTTTTCTAACGCTCATGGAGCATTCTTGAGAATAGACCACGTATTAGGCCACAAAGCAAGCATTAACAGAATCCAAGACATCAAAATATTACACAGCATGTTTCCTGACCATACAGCCATAAAAGTCAAAATGCTGTCGTTATCATACATTTTAATTTCTTACATATTTTAAACCCAATAAAGTCTATTCTTATTATGTTATGCAGTCAGTAATCCTCTATTTTTACCCATTTCATTAACTTTCATTCCTTCTTGCATCTTAAGCCTTTCACCCTATTTTCTTTCTGCTTGAAGAATACCTTTGGAATTTTCTTTAATGTGGGCATGCTGATGTTAACTTATCTAGGTTTTGTTTGTCTGAAAACAAAAGGTCTTTGCTCGTTCATGAAGGATGTTTTTCCTCAGCATAGAGTTCTGGGTTGCCATGGATTTTCTCTCTATAATTTAAATATACCATCTTATTGTCTTACGGTTTTCACTATTTCTGTAGAGAAGTCATCGGTCAGTTTCTTTGTTTGTCCTTTAAAGATAATCTTTTAGTAGTGTTCAATTATTTGCTTTTTGTGGGGTTTTTTGTCTTTAGCTTCAGCAGTCCTACTATGAATTTCTTTGTATTTACCCTACATGAGTCTTATAAGGAAACCCTGGTGGCGTAGGGATTAAGCGTTACGGCTGCTAAGCAAAAAAAAGGTCAGCAGTTCGAATCCACCAGGCGCTCCTTGGAAACTCTACGGGGCAGTTCTACTCTGTCCTATAGGGTCGCTTTGAGTCAGAATCAACTTGACAGCAGTGACTTTGTTCTTTTTTTTTTTTTTTTGGTTTGGGTTTTGTAAGTCTTCTAGAATCCGTGACTTGATATCTTTAATCATTTGAGGAAAATTCTCAGCCATGATCTCAGTTTTTCTGCCTCATTCTTTTTCTTCCTTCTTAAAGTATTTTATGCTAGATATTCTCATTGTATTCTCTGTATCTCATTCCTTTTTATATTATATATATTTTTCCTTTTCTCTATGCCTGTATTTTCTTCCAACATGTTTTCCAGTTCACTAAATCTCTCTTCAGCATTTGTAATCTGCTGTTATATACATACATTAAGATTTTAACTTCAGCTATAGTTTTCAGTTGACTTTCTAAGTTGATCTTTTTCGTAGTTTCTAGTTTTTTGCCAAATTTCTAAGTCTTGCCTTTATTTCTTTGAACATAATAGAGTTATTTCACTGTCTTTGTCTGATAGTTCAAATATCTAGTTTTTCTGTGGATCTCATTCTGTTATTTGTTGTTTCTACAGGTTTCACTCTTTTCTTTCTTTTTTAAAAAAATTGTTGATTATATTAGAGAGGCGAGGCCAAGATGGCAGAGTAGGGAGATGCTGCCAGTGATCCCTCTTACAAAAAAGACCCGAAAAAACAAGTGAAGCGATTATATTTATGACAAGCTAGGAACCCTGAACATCAAAGGCAAAGTTAGAAAATGGACTCAATGGCAGGGGGAGGGAGAGACTATTTGGAAGTGGAGAGGAGTTACTGGACCTGAATAGCCAGGAACCCTCAGGCACCATTCCCTGGAGCAACTGCAGTGGGGCTGGCAGTAGCGTTCCAGAGACGCTTCACTCAGGGAAAGACAGCAAGTTGCACAGACTACTCACACCTCCAGAACAAGAGAAGAACGGCACTCTCGGCAAAAGCTAATTACTTGTGTTTATTTTACCACGCCCCCAACCCCCAAGCTGGTTTCAGTGGCTGTCAACTTCCCTGGGCCTGAGATAGGCCCTGGTACCACTCTGAGCCATTCTTCCCTCCTTGAAGAAGGTATAAGTTCACAACTGGGGGAAAGATAATCTGCCAGCTCAATTAAGCTGGGGAGCTCAGGACAGAAGCAGCTCTTGTTCAGGCACAAACAGTCCATGGGCTTTGAATATTTTTCACCCCAGCATGGACCTGTGTGGGCCCATTTCAGGAGAATAGGTCCTTGTTGCCAGACTGCAATGGTTTCAGCTGGACGGTGGAAAGATGGGTGTTTGATGTTTGACACTGCTTTGCCTATTAAACAGGGTCTTCACCTACCCACATCAGGGGCCTAAGGACTGGTGGCTCCACCCACAATACCTAGCCACCTGTGACAGGGCTCCAAGGATAAGTAGTACCTCCCAGAACTTACAACCAAAAGCATTGGGTACCCGTCGCCCTTCTGCAGAACCCACCCGTGTGCTCTACAGAACAGGGATGCACTTTCCTCACAGACACTCAGAGCACAGCTGTCAGACCCCTGCCTTGATCAGAGCCTGACCCCCTACTGCAGCCAGATACTTCTGCCTACACCAATAACCCCTGCCCCTCTAAGGCTGTAGGACAGAGCCTGTACCTTACACTTTATGACCAACTACCTGGGCACCTGAGTTGAATCCATACAAGAAAACTAAATGAACTCCTAGGCTCATATGCCTGGTAACAGTGCTAGCCATCTGGTGATAGTACATTAGAGCTTCAAAGGTGAAAATAATCAACCTAGCGCACTCAAGCAGCTTATTTGGGTATACCAAAACTAAACAAAGCAAGAAGCTAGGATACAAAAAGCAAGCATAAAATAAACTATACAATAACTTACAGATTGCTCAGAGACAACAGTCAATATCAAATCACATAAAGAGGCAGACACAGGAGCAGGACCAAGATGGCTGACTAGGTAGAAGCTTCCGCTTATCCCTCTTGAAACAAAGACTCAAAAAAACAAGTGAATCAATTACATAAAGGACAATCTACAAACCCTGACCATCAAACACAGAACTAAGGAGTTGACCTGAGTGACAGGGGAGCAAAAAGCCACACTGCAGCAGGGACCGCTTCCGGAGCCAGTGTCCCACGCCACAGCCTTGAGCCCTCACGGTTCCCTGGTGCCAGAGTGGTGGGGCTGATTGTGGCTTACTGAGACAGGGAAGCACGGATGTAGGCCTAACCCTCAGGAAGAACCTCGGAGGAGACCCAGGCAGCACATTCAGGCTCCACAGAGACGCGGCTGACAGGGAAACGAAAAACCATGGGGAAGCAGCGACTGGTTTTGGAGCCTGGAGTGCAGCGTCCCAGAAAGGAAACCTTGGTGCTGGGCTTTGGACTAAGTGTGGGGGAGCTGATTGCGGCTTCCTGAGACGGTGTGAGCATGGACGCAGCCCTAACCCTCTGGGACAGTCTCAGCAGGGATCCAGCCACCACACACAAGCTACACAATGCTCTGGAATCTCAGAAAAAACAGTCCTCACCAAACAACATAAGTAAACTTTGTATATTTTGCCAGGCTACTCTCTTCTATATATCTGATTCCACCCCTCATTGCCCCAGCCAGCTTCATTAACATTGGAATTCTCTGTGCTAGAGAGTGAAGTGCACTGCTGGATTTTTTTTCTTCTTTCTTTTCTAACCCATTCTCCTGGCCTGAGAAAAGCAGCATTTAACAATCAAAGAAAAAATCCTTCCCTGACTTCCCTAAACTGGAATAACAGTACAGAATCAGCTCTATCCAGGCATTAACAGACCCATAGTCTTTGGCTTTCACCCTACAGGTAACTAGGTGGCTATTATACTGCAAAGGCGATTCTGATAGAGATCTGACCATAATTATTTTAGCTCAGCAGTGGAAAGGCAAGTTTTGGAGGTCAGATACCTCTCTACCTACTAAACAGAGCCCTCGCTGATCCACACCAGCGAAAAGAGGGCTGAGACTCCACCCACACCACCTAGCCACCTGCTAGAGGGGTCTGAGAATAGTGACATCTCCCAAGCATTGGGTGCCTAAGATACAGCTGCAGAGCCCACCCACCAGAGTGCTCTAGAGAATAGAGCCACACCTACCTCACTGACACTTGAAGGAAGGCTGTCAGCATCCTGCCCTCCTCGAAATGTGACCCCCTGCCACTAATAGAAACTGGTGCATACAACCATCACCACTACTCCTCTAAGATAATAGGTGAGAGCCTACACCACACACTAGGTGACCAGCTATCAGGACACCTGAGCTGATTCTATTCAAGAATAGTGAATGGACTCATACACTTATATACCTGGTAACAGTTCAGGAAAGCTGGTAACAGGATGTAAGTGATTCAAAACCTACAGCAATCACCATACCACAACCTAGTAGCCCATCTGGGTGTATTGTAACAAAACAAAACAACAAGATAAGACTCAGTGAGCAAATATAAAAGAAAATATTACAAAATCTTATAGATGGCTCAGAGACAGCAGTTGACATCAAATCACATGAAGAAGCAGACCATGATTGCTTCTACAAACCCCCAAATCAAAGAATCAAAATCATTCTTGGATGTGGATACATTCCTAGAATTGCCAAATATAGAATATAAAACAATTGTATACAGAATGCTTCAAGACATCAAGAATGACCTCACAAATGAAATAAGGCAATCTACAGAAAAAGCCAAGGAATACACGGGTAAAGCAGTTGAAGAAATCCAAAAGATTAATCAAGAAAATAGTGAAAAAATTAATAAGCTGTTAAGAATCCATAGAGAGACAGCACTCAGAAATCCAAAAGATTAACAATAAAGTCACACAGACAACTCAATAGGAAGTCAAAGGAGCAGACTCGAGGAACTGGAATGCAGAGTGGGGGAGCTGGAGGATAAGACAATTGACACAAATACAGTTGAAGAAAAATCAGATAGTAGAATTTAAAACTATGAAGAAACCCTAAGAATCATGGGGGACTCTATCAAGAATAATTTGCGTGTGATTGGAGTTCCAGACAGGGAGGGGTAACAGAAAATACAGAGAGAATAGTGGAAGATCTGATGGCAGAAAAATTCCCTGGCATCGTGAAAGATGAAAAGATATCTACCCAAGATGCTCATCGAACCTCATACAAGATAGATCCCAAAAGAAAATCACCAAGACATGTCATCAAACCCGCCAAAACCAAAGATAAAGAGAAAAATTTAAAAGCACCCAAGGATAAATGAAAAGTTACCTACAAAGGAGAATCAATAAGTTTGCACTATTTGGCAGAAACCATGCAGGCAAGAAGGCAATGGAATAACATATATAGAGCACTCAAAGAAGAAAAACTGTCAGCCAAGAATCATATATCCAGCAAAACTCTAAAACATGAAGGTGAAATTAAGATATTTACAGATAAACACAAGCTTAGAGAATCTGCAAAAACCAAACCAAAACTGCAAGAATTACTAAAGGAAATTCTTTGGTCAGAAAATCAATAATATCAGATTCCAACACAACACAAGGTCACAGAACAAAACATCCTGATATCAACTCAGATAGGGAAATCACAAAAACAAAATAAGATTAATTAAAAAAAAACTGCTCAAAACAGGGAATCATTGATGTGATTATGTAAAAGATTACAATAGACAAAAAAGAGGGACTAAATACAGGAGGCATAGATCTTACATATGGAGAGGAAACCAAGGCGATACAGGGCGAAACAACTTAGGTTTTTACTTAGTCAAACCGGGGTAAATATTAAGGTAACCACAACGAGGTCTAACAATTCCATACTTCAAAATAAAAACCAAGATAAACATAATGACTCACCAACATAAACTCAGATACTATAAAAAGGAGGAACACACATTCTACAAAGAAAAACTCAGCACAAAAAAGTAAATGGAAAAACGAAATTGTCAAAAACAGGCATCAAAATGACAGCACTAAACTCATACTTATCTATAATTATATTTAATGTAAATAGACTAAATTCACCAATAATGAGACAGAAAGTTGCAGACTGGATAAAAAAACACGATCAGTCCGTATGCTGCCTAAAAGAGACATGCCATAGACGTAGAGACACAAATAAACTAAAACTGAAAGGATGGATAAAAATATATCAAGCAAACAACAATCAAAAAAGACCAGGAGAGGCAATAACAATTTCCAACAAAATAGACTTTAAAGTTAAATCCACCACAAAGGATAAAGAAGGACACTACATAATGATTAAAGGGACAATTTACCAGGAAGATATAACTGTATTAAATATTTATGCACCCAATGATAGGGCCGCAACATTCATAAAACAAACGTTAACAGAATTAAAAAGTGAGATAGACACCTCCACAATTATAGTAGCAGACTTCAACACAACACTCTCAGTGAAGGATAGGAAATGCAGTAAGAAGCTCAATACAGACATGGAAGATCTAATTGCTACAATTAAACAACTTCACTTCATAGACTTACACAGAACACTCCACCCAACAGCTGCAAACTATAATTTCTTTTCTAGTGCACATGAAACATTCTCTAGAATAGATCACATATTAGGTCATAAACCAAGCCTTTACAGAACCCAAAACACTGAAATATTACAAAACATCTTCTCTGAACGAAAGACCATAAAAGTAAAAATCAATAACAGAAAAACCAGGGAAAAGAAATCAAATGCTTGGAAACTGCACAATACCCTGCTCAAAAAAGACTGGGTTATGGAAGACCTTAAGGAGGGAATAAAGAAATTCACAGAATTCAACGAGACTGAAAACACTTCCTATGAAAACCTTTGGGACATGGTGAAAGCAGTGCTCAGAGGTCAATTTATATCAATAAAGGCACACATATTAAAGAAGAGCCAAAATGAAAGAACTGTCACTATAACTAGAACAAACAGAAAGACAGCAACAAAAGAAACTATCAGGCACCAGAAGAAAGCAAAAAATAAAAACTACAGCAAAATTAAATGAATTAGAGAACAGAAAAACAATTGAAAGAGTTAACAAGGCCAAAAACTGCTTCTTTGAAAAAATGAACAAAATTGATAAACCACTGGCCAGACTGACTAAAGAAATACAGGAAAAGAAACCAATAATCTGAATAAGAAATGGGATGGTCCATATCACAACAGATCCAACTGAAATTAAAACAATCATATCAGATTACTACAAAAAAATCGTACTCTGGCAAATTTGAAAACCTAGAAAAAATGGATGAATTCCTAGGAAAACACTACCTACCTAAACTAACACAAACTGAAGTAGAACAACTAAATAAACCCATAACGGAAAAAGAGATTGAAAAGGTAATCAAAACACTCCCAAGAAAAAACAGCCCTGGCCCTGACAGCTTCACTGCAAAGTTCTACCAAACTTTCAGGGAAGACTTACCACTACTACTGAAGGTATTTCAAAGCATAGAAAAGAATGGAATACTACCTAACTCCTTCTATGAAGCCAGCATAACCCTGATACCAAAATCAGCTAAAGACAACACAAAAAAAGAAAATTACAGACCTATATCCCTCATGAACATAGAGGCAAAAATCCTCAAGAAAATTCTAGCCAATAGAATTCAACAACGTATCAAAAAAATAATCAAACATAACCAAGTAGGATTTATACCAGGTATGCAAGGTTGGTTCAATATTAGAAAAACAATTACTGTAATCCACCACAGGAAAAAAAAGGACAAGAACCACATAATTTTATCAATGGATACAGAAAAGATTAGAACTGCCCCACAGAGTTTCCAAGGAGTGCCTGGTGGATTCGAACTGCAGACCTTTGGTTAGCACCGGTGGCTCTTAACCACTATGCCATCAGGGTATCCAACCAAACAACAGATATGTGAAACCTTAACTCTGGTGAAGGAAGAGACGGTACACAAGACTGGGGAATCAACCTCAGCCTCATTCTAACCCTAAACATAACCCTAAACCACTTGTGCCCTAGCCTAGTAACCCCAGCCCTAACCGCAACCACCTAAAACGTATACCCCTCAACCTAACTCCCAAACCTCTAACCCCCAAACCTGAACCCCTAACACCAAACCCTAACCCCTAACCCTAATCCTCTAACCCTTCTGCATCTCTGGGCCTCTCGACTCTCCGTCTGTTTTCTCCCTCCAAATCCTACTAACACTCAGTGGAATTTTGAAGTTTGAGCTGTGCTTTGCTTCTTGTTGTCTCCACCGGTCCCATCAAGGCACTGCATCATTTGCTCTGCTTCACTATTGAGTTCCAAAACCATGGCTTAGAATTGCCTGACACTGAACTTCAGCGATTCGGCGCAAGGCCGCGAGAGGGCGTGCGCACCGCCGGTTCTGTTCTGCCCACCAGACCCTCCGAGCATGGGAACCTCCTGGACCTAAGCCGGGACCGACCTGGGTACCGCTCCAGTGGCGATAGCAGAAGCTTTTCTTTCCGAGGGACCCAACGCCCCAGGGCCCTCTCTCAATACTCCCATTAATGCTATGATTATCCTGACCCACTCCTTCTGAGCAACCTAGTGGGTCCTCGACCAGGCCCAGCCTTCACGACCCGCAACCCCCTGCCGTGGTCACCTACAGGAACCTGCAGGGCCGCGCCCTCCCCGCCCAAGCTCTGCCCCTCCACACCCTGATGCCCTGCAGGCCTCTACTAGGTCCCCGCCCAGGGGAGAGTTGTCGCCCTGCATGGGGTGGGGGGACACGAGTGAACATTCGGAAACCACCCCCCAGGCACGAAGCCCACTGCCCGACTGCCCGTATTGAGACCACGTGAGCAGCGCTGCCCCGCCGACTGGAGCCTGCAGGGCATCACTCACGTTTGTTAGCTTCTCACCGCCCCCTGGGCTCGGGGTCCCAGAGCAGCCAATCCCCCCGGGCCGGCGGGCGGTCCGTCCGCAGGGGCTGGAAGATCGGGTTGGTGCCCATGGCCGGAGCGCTTAAAACCCTTATAAACCCTCATAAACCGTCAGCTCCAGACCTTCAAATGTCAGCCTGAGAGACACCTAATACCCAACCTAAAAAAAAAACCACACCTGTTGGCCATCAAGTCAATTCTCACTCATACCGACCCTATAGGAAAGAGTAGAACTGCCCCACAGAGTTTCCAAGGAGCGCCTGGTGGATTCAAACTGCCAACCTTTTGGCTAGCAGCCTTAGCACTTAACCACTACGCCACCAGGGTAACCCACTGAACCCACTGCCACCAGGGTAGAGGCTCCAAATCCCACCAGTTTGAGGAACCCTCAAATCCCCTCAGCACCAGAGACCGCGTCCAAGCGACCGGTACACAGCGCCGCACAAACGTTTAAGTTAACAAACAACATGGTTGCTCAGGACACCTTCCTGCTACCCCCACCCCCGCCACCCAGCGGGGAGTGGGACCCGGCATCCACACTGTTAACACACACTGAATCGCTGCTGCTTCCACAAGGAGTAGGATCCCCGCACTGCTCCACAGGTTCCCAGGACCCCTTCCTTTCCCGGTGGGGCCTGGGCCGCGCCGACGCCCCAGCCCCGAGAGTAGACCAGCCGGGCGTGGGCGCGGGCGCGGGGTGCCTCAGCCTCCCAGGCACAGCACCCAAAACAGTAAGGGGCAGCGGGGCCTTGGGCGGGGGATCCCTCTCTCCCCGTCCCTGGCACCCTACAGAGTCTGGTGGGGGTGGGACGACGAATGGGGGCGAGTGCCCCGCTGTCAGTCTGGAGTCTCACCGCCCCCGGGCGAACTCTGGGCCTTGATTTCCCCTCTGGCACAGGGAGCAGGTGGGGGGCGGGGGGGCAGGCGCCCATCCCCCAGCTGGGCCCGCAAACCCGCCCCGGGCAGAGTAGGGACCTTGGCGCAGCCGTGGACACGGCCTTTCTCCCCAAGCCCTTCAAGCCCCCAGGCCCGAGGGCACTCCGCAGCTGGATCCCGCGGCTGGACCCCCCCCCCGCAAATCCATAGGGATGCAAATTTCGCAGACCACCTGCGTCTCCCAGGCCAGAAGCTCCCTCTCGCAGCCCTTAGAGTGGCTGCGTCCGCCCGGCCCCGTGCCGCGTCCGCCCCTGGGGATCACTCGGGACGGGGTACGCCGGAGGGGGCGATGCAAGCTGCTAACCCAACGTCCGGACTCTCCAACCTCTGGAGCCCCCGGGATGCTGGCACTGGGAACCGCCCTCCTGGCGCCTTCCCTCCACACCTTTGAGGGGCCAGGCTTGTTCAGTCTGGGAGCGGGTCCCTCCACCCAGCTGCCGGAGTTTCATACCTTTCAGAAAACACGGCACGGAAAGCAGCACGAACACCATCCTCTCTAAGGCGCGCCATCCGGCCCGGACCCCTCACCACCCGTCCCAGTGCTTCCGTGAGTAACTGGCTGGACGGCGAGGAACATGGCTGCTGGCCCCGCCCAGCGGCCCGGGTGGGGGGCGGGCATGGGGGGGTTCGGCCTCCAGAGGGGAAGGTGGGGTCTAGAAGCAAGGACAACGCCAAGGTGTGCGGGGTGAGGAGACGGGAGACGTCAGGAGAGGGCCCTCTCGCGCGCAGAGTTAAGTATTGAAGGTGCAAAGGTTAAGTGCTTGGGTAACTGAAAGGTGGGCCGTTGGAACCCACCAGCTCAGGGGTTGAAAAGATCTGGAGATGGGCTCCCATAAAGATTCTAACCAAACAAAATCCCAAACCAGTTGCTGTTGAATCAATTCTGACTCAGAGTAGAACTGCCCCACAGGGTTTCTGAGGCTATAAGTCTTTACATAAGCAGACTGCCATGTCTTTCTGCAAAGAACCAACTGGTGGATTTGAACTGTCCACCCTTTGGTTAGCAGCCGAGCTCTTAACCACGGGTGCCACCAGGGCTGCGCCATAAAGACTGCAACCTAGGAAACCTTGTGAGGCAGTTCTAAGTTGTCATACAAGGTTGATATGAGTTAGAATCTCTTGATGGCACACAACCATGATTGTACTAAGAAAAATTCCTCCAGGTATCTGTCTACATGACCCCTGAAGCACACATGCATGCACGCTATCAAAGCAGTGCGGCCAAAGACAGGAAACTGGAATAGAGACATTATAGAGTGGACAGTGAAAAGTGATTTCTGAGGGGCATGCAGCTCAAGCGGAGGAGGTAGCATACAACTAAATGCCCTTCTACTTCTATTGTTCAATAGTCTTGAGAAAGAATGTGTCCCAGGAATTAACTGTAGCCCAGGAGAACTTGAAGACAGCAAATACAGAGGACCAGTCAGGATGCTTCTGGAGTGGTCAGGGTGAGGAGTGATGGTGGTAGTGCAGGTGGGAACAGTGGGCAGGCTTGAGGTGTAATTTGGAGCTTGAGCTGCCAAGAATTGCCGGTGGATCAGATGTATGGGATGAGGGGAATGGAGAATCAAAGGAAACTTCTAGAATTCAGGCTACCATGAGAGCACGGTCACCAGAGCCATCCTCTACCACGTGGAAAACCATGGAGGAACAAACTTGAGAAAATGAGCAAAAGATTTTTTCTGGACATGTTAGATTTAGATGTCTGAGTTCGTCCAAGTGTGGAGAACAGTTCCCAGCTGTGGATACCACTCTGAGGTAGAGTAGTTTTCTGGGTTCTAAGAATTTGGAGATCATCAGCCTATAGCTGATTTGAAAGCCACTGGTGGTGTGATGATTATGCACTTGCGTGCTACCAAAAGGTCTGCAGTTTGAATCTACCAGTCGCTCCTTGGAAACCCTGTGAGGAAGCTCTACTCTGTCCTATAGGGTCCCTATGAGTCAGAATCCACTCGACAGCGACTTTTTTGTTTTGTTTTAATACTAAGCTCAGAAAAGTTGTGTGTCAGGGTTGTATTTTTTCACAATACTTATTCAAGCAGTTCGAATCTACCAGCCACTCCTTGGAAACCCTATGGGTCAATTCTACTCTGTCCTTTAGGGTCGTTATGAGATAGAATTAACCCAACAGCAAAGGACTTACAACTTGGACTTAGAGGAGCCCTTTCTTTGTCAAAGCTGAAAGTTTTCCTTCATACATTTTAAAAACTGCCATGTCTCGTGCTACACGGCTACCCTTACAGGAGCATTTTTGGTGCTAACTTGACTTGTTCTTGGTGAAGGGCTCTGTATTCATTTTCTAGGGCTGCCGTAGTAAATTACCAAAAACTCAGTGTCTTTAAAAAAACATATAATCCATACAGTCCAAGAAGCTGGATCATATGAAGAAGAAGGGGCACGAGGATTGGAGGAAGACTCATTAACAGCCTAGACATGCAGATGACACAACCTTGCTTACTGAAAGTGAAGAGGACTTGAAGCACTTACTGATGAGGATCAAAGACTTCAGCCTTCAGTATGGATTACACTTCAACATAAAGAAAACAAAAATCCTCACAACTGGAACAATAAAAAAATCACAAGAAAGAGAGAAAATACTGAAGTCGCCAAGGATTTCATTTTACTTGGATCCACAATCAACACCCATGGAAGCAGACTTCGAGAAATCAAATGACATATTTTATTGGGCAAATCTGCTACAAAAGACCTCTTTAAAGTGTTAAAAATCAAAGATGTCACTTTGAGGACTAAGGTGTGCCTGAACCAAGCCATGGTATTTTCAATCGCCTCATGTGCAGCTAGAGCTGGACAATGAATAAGGGAGACAAAAGAACTGAAACTTGAGTTATGTTGTTGGTGAAGAATAATGAATATGCCATGGACTGCTAGAAGAATGAACACACCTGTCTTGGAAGAAGTACAGCCAGAATGCTCCTTAGAAAGGTAGGTAGCAAGACTTGGTCTCACGTACTCTGGACATATTATCAGAAGGGATCAGTCCCTGGAAAAACACATCCCGCTTGGTAAAGCAGAGGGTGAGTGAAAAAGACAAAGATCCTCAATGAGACAGATTGAGACAGTGGCTGCAACAGTGGGCTCAAACATAGCAATGAGAAAGGCCCAGGGCTGGGCACTGTTCCATTCTGTTGTACACAGGGTCGCTATGAGTTGGAACTGACTCAGCAGCACCTAACAACAACATCATGAACTCACTAGATCTCCTGGGGATAGAATGTCACATTCACTGTAGAATAGATAGAGTTTTTGTTTGTTTGTTTACCATATTTACTATGACTTACATTTGATAACTTCCACAATCTGTTGGATCGCCTTTCTTTGGAATGGACACAAACATGCATCTCTTGCAGCCTGTTGGCCAGGTAGCTAGCTTCCAAATTTCTTTGCATAGTGGAGTGAGCACCTACAGTGCTGCGTCTGTTTGTTGAAACAACTCAGTGGGTATTCTGTCAGCTCCTGGAGCCTTGTTTTTCGCCAGTGCCTTCAGTGTAGCTTGGACTTCTTGCTTCACTACTACCAGTTCTTCATCATATGCCACCTCATGAAACGACTGAAAGTCGACCATTTCTTTTGGTGCTGTGACTCTGTGTATTCTTTCCGTCTTTTGTGTGTGTGTGCTTTAAGTGAAACTTTACAAATCAAGTCAATCTCTCATATAAAAATTTGTATACAGCTTGCTATGTGCTCCTAGTTCCTCTCCCACTAATGAGACAGCACACTCCTTCTCTCAGCCCTGAATTCCCTGTGTCCATTCAGCCACTTTCTGTCCCCCTCTGCCTTCTCATCTCCCCTCCAAACGGGAGCTTCCCACGTAGTCTCATGTGTCCACTTGAGACAAGAAGGTCACTCCTCACCACCATCATTTTCTATCCTATAATCCAGTCCAATCCCTGTCTGAAGAGTTGGCTTTGGGAATGGTTCCAGTCTTGGGCCAACAGAAGGTCTGGGGACCGTGACCTCCAGGGTTCCTCTAGTCTCAGTCAGATCATTAAGTCTGATTTTTTTATGAGACTTTGAGGTCTGCATCTCACTGCTCTCGTGCTCTGTCTGGGATGCTCTGTTTCCTTCCCTGTCGGGGCAGTCTTTGGTTGTAGACGGGCACCATCTAGTTCTTCCGGTCTCAGGCTGATGTAGTCTTGGATTTATGTGGCCATTTCTGTCTTCTGGACTCATAATTACCTTGTATCTTTGGTGTTCTTTATTCTCCTTGCTCCAGGTGGGTTGAGACCAATTGATGCACCTTAGATGGCCGCTTGATAGTGTTTTTAAGACTGCAGACGCCACTCACCAACGTGGGATGCAGAGTGTTTTCTTAATAAATTTTATTATGTCAATTGACCTAGATGTCCCCTGAAAACATGGTCCCCCAACTGCTGCCCCTGCTACTCTGGCCTTTGGAGCATTTGGTTTATTCAGGAAACTGCTTTTCATTTAGTCCAGTTATGCTGACCTCTCCTTTATTGTATGTTGTCTTTCCCTTCACCTAAAATAGTTCTTGTCTACTATCTAGATTTGCGAATATCCTTCTCCCTTCCTTTCTCCCCAACCTCATAACCATCAAAGAATATTTTCTTCTCTGTTCAAACTATTTCTTGAGTTCTTATAATAGTGGTCTCATACAATATTTGTCCTTTTGCAACTGACTAATTTCACTCAGCATAATGCCCTCCAGATTTCTCCAAGCTATGAAATATTTCACGGATTCATCATTGTTGTTGATCTATGTGAAGTATTCCATCTTGTGAATGTACCACAATTTATTTATCCATTCATCTGTTGATGGGCACCTTGGTTACTTCCATCTGTCTGCTATTGTAAACAGTGCTGCAATGAACATGGTTGTGCATATATCTGTTCATATAAAGGCTCTTATTTCTCTAAGATATATTCCAAGGAGTGGGATTGCCATATCCTATTGTAGTTCTATTTCTAGCTTTTTAAGGAAGTGCCAGATTGATTTCCAAAGTGGCTGCACCATTTTAAATTCCCACCAGCAGTGAATAAGTGTTCCAGGCTCTCTACAACCTCTCTAACATTTATTATTTTGTGATTTGGGATTAATGGCAGCCTTGCTGGAGTGAAATGGTATCTCATTGTAGTTTTGATTTACATTTCTCTAATGGCTAATGATTGTGAGCATTTCCTCATGTATCTGTTACCTGCCTGAATGTCTTCTTCGTTGAAGTGCCTGTTCCTATCCTTTGCCCATTTTTTAAATGGGCTATTTGCCTTTTTGTTGTTGAGTTTTTGCAATATCATGTAGATTGTAGAGATCAGATGCTGATCGGAAATGTTATAGCTAAAAACTGTTTCCCAGTCTGTCGGTAATCAGTTCACTCTTCTGGTGAAGACTTTGGATGAGCGTAAGTGTTTGACTTTTAGGAGTTATCTAATTTTTCTTTGGGTGCTTGTACATTGTTAGTAATGTTTTTTGTACTGTTTATGCTATGTATTGGGCTCCTAGTGTTGTCCCTGTTTTTTCTTCCATGATTTTTATCATTTTAGATTTCATATTTAGGTCTTTGATCCATTTTCAGTTAGTTTTTGTGCATAGTGTGAGGTATGGATCTTGTTTCATTCTTTCGTGGAGGGATATCCAGTTATGCCAGCACCATTTGTTAAAGAGGCTATCTTTCCCCCATTTAACTGACTTTGAGCCTTTATCAAATATCAGCTAATAAGTGAATGGATTTATGTCTGGATTCTCAATTCTGTTCCATTGGTCTATGTGTCTGCTGCTGTACAGGTACCAGGCTGTTTTCACTACTATGGCGGTATAATAAGTTCTAAAATCAGGTAATGTGACGCCTCCCACTTTGTTCTTCTTTTTCAGTAATGCTTTGTTTTTCTGGGGCCTCTTTCCCTTCCATATGAAGTTGGTGATTTGTTTCTCCATCACATTAAAAAATGTCCTTGGAATTGGGATTGGAATTGCAGCATATCTATAGATCGCTTTCAGTAGAAGAGACATTTTTACAATGTTCAGTGTTCCTATCTAGGATCAAGGTATGTTTGTCCACTTATGTAAGTCTCTTTTGATTTCTTGTAGTAGTGTCTTGTAGTTTTGTTTGTATAGGTCTTTTATGTCTCTGGTTACAATTATTCCTAGTATTTTATCTTCTTGGGGGCTACCGTAAATGGTATTGATTTGGTGATTTCCTCTTTGATGTTCTTTTTGTTGGTGTAGAGGAATCCAACTGATTTTTGTATGTTCATCTTGTATCCTGATATTCTGCTGAACTCTTCTATTAGTTTCAGTAGTTTTCCTGAGGATTCTTTAGGGTTTTCTCTGTATAAGATCATGTCATCTGCAAATAGAGATACTTTTATTTCTTCTTTACCCATCTGGATGCCTTTATTTCTTTATCTGGCCTAATTGCTCTGGCTAGGACCTCCAGCACACTGTTGAACAAGAGTCGTGATAAAGGGTATCCTTGTCTGGTTCCCGATCTCAAGGGAATGCTTTCAGACTCTCTCCATTTAGGATGATGTTGGCTGTTGGCTTTATATAAATGCCCTTTATTGTGTTGAGGAATTTTCCTTCTATTCCTATTTACTGAGAGTTTTTATCATGAATGGGTGTTGGACTTTGTCAAATGCCTTTTCTGCATCAATTGATAAGATCATGTGGTTCTTGTCCTTTGTTTTACCTATATGGTGGATTACTTTGATTGTTCTTCTAATGTTGAACCATCCCTGCATACCTAGTATGAATCCCACGTGGTCATGGTGAGTTATTTTTTTGATATGTTATTGAATTTTATTGGGTAGAATTTTGTTGAGGATTTTTGCATCTAAGTTCATGAGGAATATAGGTGTTTAATTTTTTTTTGTGTGTGTGTGGTGTCTTTAGCTGGTTTTGGTATCAGGGATATGCTGGCTTCATAGAATGAGTTTGGGAGTATTCCATCTTTTTCAATGCTCTAAAATACCTTTACTAGTAGTAGTGTTAACTCTTCCCCGAAAGTTTGGTAGAACTCACCAGGGAAGCTGTCAGGGCCAGGGCTTTTTTTGGTGTTGTTGTTGGGAGATTTTTAATTTTTTTTAATTACCTTTTTCAGCCTCTCCTTCTGTTATGGGTTTATTTAATTGTTCTACCTCTGTCTCTGTTAGTTTAGGTAGGCAATGTGTTTCTAGAAATTTATCCATTTCTTCTAGGTTTTCAAAGCTGTTAGAGTATGATTTTTCATACTAATCTGATATGATTCTTTTAATTTCAGTTGGGTCTGTTGTGATGTTGGGTAATTTGCTTCTTCTCCTGTTTTTCTTTTGTCAGTTTGGCCAAAGTTTTAGCAATTTTCTTAATTTTTTCAAAGAACCAGCTTTTGGTCTTGTTAACTCTTTCAATTTTTTTTCTGTTCTCTATTTCATTTAATTCTGCTCTACTTTTTATTATTTAATTTCTTCTGATGCCTGAGGGTTTCTTTTGTTGCTCTCTTTCTATTTGTTCAAGTTGTAGGGATAATTCTTTGATTTTGGCCCTTTCTTCTTTTTGGATGTGTGCATGTATTGCTATAAATTGACCTCTGAGCACTTCTTTACCTGTGTCTCAAAGGTTCTGGTAGGAAGTGTTTTCATTCTCATTGGATATTGTGAATTTCTTTATTCCATCCTTAATGTCTTCTATAACCCAGTCGTTTTTGAGCAAGGTATTGCTCAGTTTCTGAGTGTTTGATTTCTTTCCCCTGCTTTTTTTTTTTGTTTTTGATTTCTACTTTTATAGCTTCATGGTCAGAGAAGATGCTTTGCAATATTTTGATGTTTTGGATTCTGTTAAGGTGTGCTTTATGGCCTAATATGTGGTCTCTCCCAGAGAATGTTCCATATGTATAGGAAAAAAAGTATACTTGGCTGCTGTTGGGTGGAGTGTTCTGTATATGTATGTGAAGTCAAGTTGGTTGATTGTGGCATTTAGATCTTCCATGTCTTTACTGAGCTTCTTTCTGAATGTTCTGTTCGTCACCAAAGTGGTATGTTGGAGTCAGCTAATATTATTGTGGAGCTGTCTATCTCACTTTACAATGCTGTTAGAGTTTGTTTTATGTATCTTGAAGCCCTGTCATTGGGTGTGTAAATATTTAATATGGTGATATCCTCCTGGTATGTTGTCTGTTTAATCATTATATAGTGTCCTTCCTTATCCTTTTTGGTGAATTTAACTTTAAAGTCTATTTTGTCAGAAATTATTGCCACTCTTGCTCTTTTTTGATTGTTGTTTGCTTGATATATATTTTTGCCATCCTTTGAGTTTTAGTTTGTTTGTGTCTTTAAGGAGTGTCTCTTGTAGGCAGCATATAGATGGATCGTGTTTTTTGATCCATTCTTTCACTCTCTGTCTCTATTGGTACATTTAGTCCATTTACATTCAGCGTAATTATGGTAGTTATGAGTGTTGTGCCATCATTTTGATATCTTTTTTTTGTATGTTGTCGAGTTTCTTTTTTCTGCTTAATTTTTTCTACTGAGTAGTTTTTCTTTGTATATGGTCTTTTCCTCTTATTCATTGTTGATTTTTTTTTTTTCTGAGTTGTTATGTTTTTCTTGTATTTTATTTCGATGTCTAGGACTGTTAGTCTCCTTTTTGGTTACATTAATATTTACCATTATTTTTCTAAGTTTAAACCTAACTTTTATTTCTTTCTATCCCTTTGACTATCTCTCTGTGTGAAAGATCAATGACTACATTTTTCAGTCCCTCTTTATTATTTTAGCATTGTCATCCTTTACATAATAACATCACTGTTTCCCTGTTCTGAGCATTTTTTATCTTGATTTATTTTTGTAATTTCCCTGCCTGGGTTGATATCTTGTTGCTCTGTCCTGCATTCTAGTCTTGGGTTGATATCTGATATTGTTGATTTTCTAACCAGAAAACCCTCTTTAGTATTTCTTGTAGGTTTTTTTTTTTTTTTTTTTTTACAAATTCTCTAATCTTCTGTTTATCTGGAAATGTCCTAATTTCACCTTCATATTTGAGAGACAGTTTTGCTGGATATATGATTCTTGGCTGGCAATTTTTTTCCTTCATCACTTTATATAAGTCATCCCATTGCCTTCTTCCCTGCATGGTCTTTCTTGAGTAGTCTGAGCTTATTCTTATTGAGTCTCCTTTGTAGGTGACTTTTCATTTATTCCTAGCCGCTCTTAAAATTCTCTCTTTGTCTTTGGTTTTGACAAGTTTGTTTATAATATGTCTGGGTGACTTTCTTTTGAGATCTACCTTATGTGGGGTTCAATGAGCATTTTGGATAGATATCTGCTGCTCATCTTTCATGGTATCAAGGAAGTTTTCTGCCAACAAATCTTCAACAATTCTCTCTGTTTTTTCTGTTACCCCTCCCTAATCTGATACTTCAATCACTCATAGATTATTTCTCTTGATAGAAAGCCCCGCTTGATTCTTAGGGTTTGTCGATGTTTTTTTAAAATAATTTTATCTGATTTTTCTTCAAATATATTGGTGCCAGGTTATTTATCTTCAATCTCACCAATTCTGCTTTCCATTTCCTCAATACTGTTCCTCTGTCTACTGAGTTGTCTAATTCTGTAATTTTATTGTTAATCTTCTGAATTCCTGATTGCTTTCTTTCTATGGATTGTTGCAGCCTATTAAATTTTTCTTTATGTTCTTGAGTAACTTTTTAATTTCTTCAGCTACTTTATCTGTGTGTTCTTTGGTTTGTTCTGCATTTTGCCTGATCTCCCTGATCTCTTGAAAGTTCTGTATATTAACCTTTTGTATTCTGCATCTGGTAATTCCAGGAAAACACCTTCATCTGAACGATTCCTTGATTCTTTGTTTTGAGAGATTGTTGAAGTGATCATGGTCTGCTTCTTTATGTGATTTGATATTGACTGCCGTCTCTGAGCCATCTATAAGTTATTTTATTTTTTTACTTTTGCCTACTGTATCCTAGCTTTTTGCTTTGTTTTGATATGCCCAAATAGGCTCCTTGAGTGAGCTCGCTTGATCATTTGCAACTTTCAAGATTTAACGTCCTGTCACCAGATGGCTCGAGCTGTTACCAGGTATATGAGCCTAGGAGTTCATTCACTTTTCTTGTATAGATTCAGCTCAGGTGTCTAGGTAGTTGGTCATCAATTGTAGGTCATCAAGTCTTAGATGGGGAGGGGTGATTGTTGGAGACACAGGTATTTGGTTGCAGCAGGGGGTCACACTCTGAACAAAGGCAGGGGGCTGACAACCACCTCCCAAGTGTCTGTGAGGAAAGTGCACCTCTGTTTTCTATAGTGCACAGGTAGGTGGGTTCTGCAGTCAGACCACAGGCACCCTATGCTTTTGTTTGTAAGGACTGGGAGGCACCTGTTATCCCGGACCCCTGTTGTGGGTGTCTAGATGATGTGGGTGGAGCCACCAGTTCTCAGGCTCCCAATGTAGGTAGGTGAGGACCCTGTTTCATAGGCAGAGCAGTGTCAAACATCAAAAACACACCTCTCCACCGCAAGGTGAAACAGTTGAAGTTGGATACAAAGCACATACACCACTGCAGTAACAAGGGCCTAATCTCCCAAAATGGGCCTACACAGGTCCATGCAGGGGTGGAAGGTATTCAAAGTCCGTGGACCATTTGTGCCTGGAGAGGAGCTTCTTCTGTCCTGAGCTTCCCAGCTTAGTGGAGCTGGCAGATTATCTTTTCCCCCAATTGTTAATTTATTCCTTCTCCAAGGCCAGGAGAATGGCTCAGGCTGCACAGCAACACCTATCTCAGGTGCAGGGAAATCTACAGCTACTGAAGCCGTCTTGGGGGCTGATCGCACAGTAAAACGAATGCAAGTACTTAGCTTTTGCCAACAACACTGTTCTTCTCTGGTTCCGGAGTTGTGAGTAGACTGTGAGACTTGCTGTCTCCCCCTGAGGATACTGCATCCTGAATGCTACTGCCAGCCCTGCCACTGTCCCTCCAGGGGACTGTGTCCAAGGGGTGCCATTTCTCACCACGTCAGGTCCGGCAACTGCTCGCCACTTCTGAACCGTGTCTTCCTCCCCCTGCCACTCAGTCTGATTTCCTAACTTTGCCTTTGATGTTCAGGGCCCTTATCTTGTCATGTATAAAATTGTTCCACTTGTTTTTTCAGGTCTTTGTTTTTTTTCTTTTTTTGGTTTTTGTTGTAAGAGGGATCACTGGAAGTGTCTGACTACTCTGCAATCTTGACTCCGCCTCTCTCTATCTTCTTTTGATGCTTTCTGCGTCATTTAATATTTTCCCTGTAGAATCCTTCAATATTGCAACACAAGGCTTGAATTTTTTCTTCAGTTCTTTCAGTTTGAGAAATGCCAAGCATGTGCTTCCCTTTTGCTTTTCTAACTCCTGGTCTTTGCACATTTCATGATAATATTTTACTTTGTCTTCTTGAGGTGCCCTTTGAAATTTTCTGTTCATCTCTTTTACTTCATCATTTTCTTTTTTCTTTAACTACTCTACATTCAAGAGCAAATTTCAGAGTCTTTTCTGACATCCATTTTGGTCTTTTTTTTTTCCTGGCTTTTTAATGACCTCTTGCTTTCTTTTTTTTCTGACAGATACACATATATATTTTATTTTATATCTTTATTGTCATACTTTAGATGGAGGTTTACAGAACAAACTAGGTTCCCATTAAACAATTAGTACACATATTGTTTCGTGACACTAATTACCAACCCCACAATATGTCAACACTCTCCCCTTCTTGACCCTGGGTTCCCTATGACCAGCTTTTCTGTCCCCTCCTGCCTTCTAGCCCTTGCCCCTGGGCTGGTGTGCCCCTTTAGTTTTGCTTTATGGGTCTGTCTAATCTTTGTCTGAAGGGAGAACCTCAGGGGTGACTTCATTACTGAGCTAAAAGTGTGTCCGGGGGACATACTCAGCATTTCTCCAGTCTGTGTCAGGCGAGTAATCTGGTCTTTTTTGTGAGTTAGAATTTTGTTCTACATTTTTTCTCCAGCTCTCAGACCCTCTATTGTGATCCCTGTCAGAGCAATGACCTCTTACTTTCTTCAAATATGATGTCCTTGATGTCATTCCACAACTCATCTGGCCTTCAATCATTAGCCTTCAATTCATCAAATCTATTCTTGAGATAGTCTCTAAATTCAGGTGAGATATAATCAAGGTTGTACTTTGGCTCTCGTAGACTTGCATATGAGAAATTGATGTTCTGTTCCACAGTCAGCCCCTGGTCCTGTTCTGACTGATGATATTGAGCTTTTCCATTGTCTCTTTCCACAGATGTAGACATTTGATTCCTGTATATTCCATCTGGTGAAGCCCATGTGTATACTCACCATTTAAGTTGTTGAAAAAAGGTATTCGCAATGAAGAAGTCATTGGTCTTGCAAAATTCTATCATGCTGTCTCCAAGGCCAGATTTTCCAACTACTGTTCCTTCTTCTTTGTTTCCAACTTTCACATTGCAATCATCAGTAATTATCAATGCATCTTGATTGCATGTCTGATCAATTTCAGACTGCAGAAGATGGTAAAAATCTTCAGTTTCTTCATCTTTGGCATTAGCAGTTGGTGCATAAATTTGAATAATACTCATGTTAAGTGCTTGTCACGGATTGAAATGTGTCCCTAAAAAATATCTGTCAACTTCGGTAGGCCATGATTCCCAGTATTGTATGACTGTCTACCATTTAGTCATCTAATGTGATTTCCCTATGTGGTGTAAATCCTATCACAATGATATGATTAGATGGATTAGTCGCACTTATGTTGATGAGATCTATAAGATTAGATAGTGTCTTAAGCTAATACCTTTTGAGGTATAAAAGAGATAAGCAAGCAGAGAGATATGGGGACCTCATAACACCAAGAAAGCATCCCCAGTAGCAGAGCATGTCCTTTGGACCCAGGGTCCCTGCACCTGAGAAGCCCCTTGACCAGGAGAAGATTGATGATGGAGACCTTCCCACAGAGCTGACAGAGAAAGTTTCCCCTGGAGCTGACACCCTGAATTTTGAATTCTAGCCTACTAGACTGTGAGAAAATAAATTTCTCTTTGTTAAAGCCACCCATTTGTGGTATTTCTGTTATAGCATCACTATATGACTAAGACACTGGTCTTCCTTGTAGGCATATGGATATTATCCTATCACTGACAGCACTGTACTTCAGGATAGATCTTGAAATGTTCTTTTTGATGATGAACTCTGTTCGATTTGGCACAGTCGTCCATAAAAAAAAAAGTCCATATGATTGACCAATTCAAAATGGTGAATATCAGTCCATTTCATCTCACTAATGCCTAAGATATTGATGTTTATGTGTTCCATTTCATTTTTTAATGATTTCTAATTTTCCTAGATTCATACTTCATACATTCTATGTTTCTAGTATTAATGGGTGTTTGCAGCCGTTTCTTCTCCTTTTGTGTCATGCCACATCAGCAAATGCAGGTCTCGAAAGCTTGATTCCATGCATGTCATTGAGGTCAACTCTACTTTGAGGAGTGTGTGCGGTTTTGTTCTTCTGTAACTTGTATCTTTTAAAATAAATCTTATAAAGCTTTTGTTTAATTAAATGGTTTTGAAAATTCATCTAAAATCATTGCTAAGCTTTCTGTTACAATTCATCAATTGCATTTAATTTCTATTAGGTTTTCTGCTTAGACTATTGTGTAACCTTCAATAATAATTTTTATATCAATTCACAACCATTATAATTTCTTTTTCTTTTTTTGGGGGGTGTTTAAATCTGAAATATAATTATGAATAGAAGTGTTAATAGCAGAGATTATTTTCTCGTTTCTTCTGTTAAATAAAGGTTTGAACTTAAAACTGTTGGATGATCTGTTTCATCTAAAAACCTCCATCTTTTTTTTTTTAAGAAATACACTATTAGTCTTATTTTGTTTATTTATTATATATATATAACTATATAAATCTTTCTTTACTGTCTGGTTCTTTTTAAGATTTTTTTATTGTATTCATGTACTGAAGTTTCACTACATTATATCTTGATTCAGATTTATTTTTACTTTGCCCTCTTGGGATATCTTTGCCTTCCCTAATCTAAGGATTGATATGTTTCATTGTTTTTAGTCACTAGTTCCCCAAATGTTTTTTCCTGTATTTTTGAAGGGACAGAATTCCTCCACGTTTTGTGAATATATGTACGTCATATTTACAATCACGTTTTTAAAATGATTTTGCCCACGAGGTAGCTAATATTTTCCTAAATTAAAGAAGTGGGGAAAACAGCACAATACAGAAATAATGAATGCCACATCAGATCAGTTATTTGATGCCATGTCTTATGACTGCCAATGGAACATATTGTTTTTTATCCATGTCTCCCTGTTTATGTGCTAGTATCCTGTCCTGTGAACTCATTTCAAGGGCTGTGTGCCTGACCCGGAAGCAGCTTTAAGCATTTTCCCCAGGTCTAAATAGAAGAGGATGTTTTTTCTTCTGTAAAAAGAAATCCAAATAGGGTGTTTTTTTTGTCCCTTTTATTTTTATTTTATCCATTGAAAGAGAAATAAATATTTATTTGTAGTCTATTTACAAAACTTTTTCACCTGTCTTTATTTTTAATTTTCCCCCATAATTTTGTGATATGGGTATTAGCATTTATTACATTATACACAAAAAGAAAGGAAAAGAAGAAAAAATTCTGATGATAATTTCAGAGAAGAAACAAAAGTGGGAGAAACAAGCCTTAAATCTGGACCATGACCATACATGGAAGGTAAAACTTTTATTCACCACCTTCGCTGGGTGACACCTAAAATATTTCAGGATTTGTGTCAGGATTAAATTGTAGTTTATACTTCACACAACCTCTTAAGGTTGATATCACCACTGACATTTTATAGATGATAAAATTGATATGAGGAGATTTTAAGTAGTTTTCCCTAAATGTCCAGCTTAATTATATATGTATATAAAACCTTTTAAAATACATACCCTGTAAACCAAACCCATTGCCACAGAGTTGATTCCAACTCACAGCTACCCTATATTATCTCTCAACTATTTGGAACTGGTGAATCTAAAGGGTGGTACACTTTTTAATGACATAGAACAGAAAGAGAGAGAGAAAGGAAAGAAGTAAAGGAAGGGAGGGAGGGAGGAAGAGAAAGAGAGAGGGAGGAAGGACGGAAGGAAGGTAGGAAGAAAGAAAAGAAAGTTATTAAAATAGAAATTCTCTGTATATAGTAGAGGATCAACAATATATATAAAAGAATTTTTATTCCCAGATGAAATTGTTTTAGTGTTAAAAATTTATTCATTTTAGCAAATTCTTGTGTTTATATTTCGTCATATGTCCTGACTCTAACATATTCTCATTCAACAGTGAGTTATTCTAAAAGAAATGAATGATAGAAGAAGACATATACACTATCACAGAAAAATGGCTTCTCAGAGCCTCCTAATGAACTCCAATTAAAGTATTGCTCCCAATTCAAAAGTATCTGTTCTTAGGAGATTTTGCTTACAAAGAAACACCCATGTTGTCTCCTTAGTAAGTCAGGGTGTACATATTATGTAAAGGAATATCCTCCAATGGCTTCCAAGTTTGAAATAAATTACATATCATCATGACATGTATTGCCTTGCATTGTTGTTGTTGTTAGTTCCCTCAAGTCAGTTCCAAGTCATAGTGGCACTATGTACAACAGAATGAAACACTGCCAGGTCCTGTGTCTTCTTAGGTCTTCCTTACTCATTGTCCAGCTTTCGCGTGCATATGAGGCAATTGAAAACACCGTGGCTTGGATCAGGGACACTTTAGTCTTCAAGGTGACATCTTTGCTTTTTAATGCTTTAAAAATTTCTTTTGCAGCAGATTTTCCCAATGCAATGCATCATTTAATTTCTTGACTGATGTTTCCATGGGTGTTGATTGTGGATCCAAGTAAAATGAAATCCTTGACAATTTCAATCTTTTCTCCATTTGTCATGATGTTGCTTATTGCTCCACTGATGAGAATTTTTGTTTTCTTTATGCTGAGGTGTAATTCATACCTAAGTCTTTACAATCTTTGGTCTTTCTCAGAAGTGCTTCAAGTCCTGTTCACGTTCAGCAAGCAAGGCTGTGCCATCCGCATATCATAGGATGTTAATGAGTCTTCTTCCAATCATGATGCTCTGTTCTTCATATAGTTCAGTTTGTTGGACTATGTGGACTGCATACAGATTGAATAATTATAGTGAAAGGATGATGCACACCTTTCCTGACTTTAAACCATGCAGTAGTAGCCCATTGTTCTGTTTGAATGACTGCCTCTTGATCTATGCAGAGGTTCCCCATGAGCACAATTAAGTGTTCTGGAATTCCCGTTTTTTGTGATGTTATCCATAATTTGTTATGATTCACAGAGTCAAATTCCTTTGCATAGTCAATAGAACACAGGTAAACATCTTTCTGATATTCTCTGCTTTCAGCCAGGATCCATCTGACATCAACAATGACATACCTATTCCCACATCCTCTCGAATCCAGCTTGAATTTCTGACAGTTTCTGTCAATGCACTGCTGCAGCCACTGTTGAATGATCTTCAGCAAAAATTCGCTTGCATGTGATATTGATGATAATTTCTACATTTGGTTGTTTTGGAATAGGCATATGTATGGATCTCTTCCAGTCAGTTGGCCAGGTAGCTGTATTCCAAATTTCTTGGCATAGACATATGAGCACTTCCAGTATTGCATTTGTTTGTTGAAACATCTCTATTAGTATTCCATCAATTCCTGTAGCCTTGTTTTTCTCTAATGCCTTCAGTACTGCTTGGACCTCTTCCTTCAATACCATTGCTTCCTGATCATATGCTGCCTCCCGAAATGGTTGAACATCTACCAATTCTTTTTGGTGTAGTGACTCAGTGTATTCCTTCCATCTTCTTTTGCTACATTTTGAGTTGTTCAATATTTTCTCTGTAGAATCCTTCACTATTGCAACTTGAGGCTTGAATTTTTTCTTTGGCTCTTTCAGCTTGAGAAATGCTGAGGGTATTCTTCCCTTTCGATTTCTAACTCCAGATCTTTGTATATGTCATTATAATACTTTGCTTTGTCTTCCATAGCTGCTCTTTGAAATCTTCTGTTTAACTCTTTTACTTCATCATTTCTTCTGTTCTTTTTAGCTACTAGATGTTCAAGAGCACATTTCAGAGTCATAAATCTTATGACATCCATTTTGATCTTTTCTTTCTTCCCCTTTTAATGACCTCTTGTTTTCTTTGTATGTCTGATGTCCTTGATGTCACTCCACTACTCATCTGGTCTTTGGTCATTAGTGTTCAACATGTCAAATCTATTCTTGAGATGGTCTCTAAATTCAGGTGGGATATACTCAAGGTCATACTTTGGCTCTCATACACTTGTTCTGATTTTCTTCGGCTTCAACTGGAACTTGCATATGTGTAGTTGACTGTTCTGTAGTTGGTCCCGGCCATGTTCTGACTGATGGTATTGAGCTTTTCCATCATCTCTTTCCACACAGGTAGTCAGTTTGATTCCTGTATATTCCATCCGGTGAGGCCCACACTTATAAAAAATAAAAAAAAAATACTTGCTGTTTATGTTGTGGAAAAAGTTATTTGCAATGAAGAAGTCGTTTGTCTTGCAAAATTCTATCATGTGATCTCTGGTATCATTTCTATCACCAAGGCCATATTTTCAACTACTGATCCTTCTTTGTTTCCAATTTCTCATTCCAATAACCAGTAGTTATCAATGCATCCTGATTGCACATTCCATTAATTTCAGACTGTAGAAGTTGGTAAAAATCTTCAATCTCTTCATCTTTGTCCTTAGTGGTTGGTGTGTAAATTTGAATAGATTGTATTAACTGGTATTCCTTGTAGGCATATGAATATTATGCTATCACTGGCACTGTTGTACTTCTGGATAGATCTTGAAATGCTCTTTTCAGTGATTAGTGCACAGCTATATTCATTGCAGCACTGTTTACAAAAGCAAAAAGATGGAAACAACCAAGATGCCCGTCAACAGATGAGTGGACAAACAGATTATGGTATATTCACATAATGGAATATTACACAGTGATAAAGAACAACGATGAATCCATGAAACATCTCATAACATGGAGGAATCTGGAAGGCTTTATACTGAGGGAAATTAGTCACAGAAGGACAAATATTGTATGAGACCATTTTTATAAGAACTCAAGAAAAGATTTAAACACAGTAGAAAACACTCTTCGATGGTTGCCAGTGTGGGAAGGGATGGAGAAGGGTTTTCACTAATTAGATAGTAGATAGAATTATTTTAGGTGAAGGGAAGGACAACACACAATGCAGGGGAAGTCAGCACAACAGGACTTATCCAAAAGCTAAGAAGTTTCCAGGATACAACCAAACATTTTGAGGGACAGAGTAGCAGGGCGGAGGTCTGGGGACTATGGTTTCAGCGAACATCTAGGTCAATTGGCATAAGAAAGCATATTAAGAAAACGTTGTGCATCTCACTTTGTTGAGTGGCGTCTGGGGTCTTAAAAGCTAGCAAACTGCCATGTGAGATGCATCAATTGTTCTCAACCCATCTGGAGCAAAGGAGAATGAAAAACACCAAAGACACAAGGAAAATATTAGCCCAAGAGAAAGAAAGGGCTACATAAAGCAGAGACTCCATCAGCCTGAGACCAGAAGAACCAGATGGTGCCTGACTACCACCAATAACTGCACTGAAAGGGAACATGGCAGAGAATCCCTGATGAAGCAGGAGAAAAGTGGGATGCAGACCTCAAATTCCAGTAAAAAGACCAGACATAATGGTCTGAGATGGAGGTAACCCAGAGGTCATGACCCCCAGACTGTCTGTCAGCCAAAACTAAAACCCATTCTTGAAACCAACTCTTCAGACAAAGATTAGACTATAGGACATAAAATGATACTGGTGAGGAGTGTGATTCGTAGCTTAAGTAGACACATGAGACTATATGGACAGCTCCTACCTGGAGTCAAGGTGAGGAGGGAGAGGAGAACAGGAGCTGGTTCAATGGACACAGGGAACACAGGTGGAGAGAAGGAGTGTGCTGTCACATTGTAGTGAGAGCAGCTAGGGTCACATAATAATGTGTACATAAATTTTTGCATGAGAAACTGACTTGGATTGTAACTTTTCACTTAAAGCACAATAAAAAAAAATAAAAGAAAATCTAGTATAGACTCATAAACAACTTTTATGACCTTCGGGAGATGATGCTTTTCTTCTAAATTTATATCCTAAGATTTGCTAAAGCAGTGCATCTGCTCCCGTTGAGGAGCTGTATTTCTTCCTTGGGTGTTCTGTGCACAATAATGCCAAAGCAAACTTTCTCGAAGTCAGGTATCATTACCTGGGTCTTCTGCTCAGAAATCCACGATGAATTATCATTGCCAATTACTAGCTACACAAAGTTATTTTAATTCATATATATATATATATATATATATATATATATATATATATATATATATATATATCTTCAGTTTCTCTACTATGCATTCCTTTCTACCCCCTCACCCAATTTCCAAAGTTCTAGTTAACCAGAACTTTTACTGGAGCATCTATATGACATGGTCATTGTAGCTGCAGTGACTCTGCTCAAGCTTTCCGCAAAGAAGAAGTGCATTCTGTCACTCTGGTTCCCTGATGCCTGGCTGACACAAAGTATTGCACAGTGGCACCTTCTCTTACTCATTTCTCTTTTTTTGAATTTTTTTTTTTGTATTTAAAACTCAAGTTATATGATGATTAAGTAATAGAAATGTTATAAATTTAAAAAGAAAAAGTATAGAGAGTATAAAGAGATTAAGAATGAGAGCATGAGATGAGACAGTGAAAGATTTCAGGCCCTTCCCACCTCCCTGTCACAGCTGGCAACCCCCAATAATCTTTGGTTTCTATATATTTGCTTATTTCATATAAGTAAGATCATACAGTAGTTGTTCTTTTGTGACTAACTTTCTTCAATCAACATGATGTTTTCAAAGCCTAGCAAGAATTTTCAAATTCCAACTATAGCTAACCTCAGTTTCTGCTATCATTCCCAGTTCTCCATCCTTTCTCCAACTAATGTACCCCCTTTGTCTTTTCTGTTGCTGCCCCATTCTGCCTTTCAGTGGCTGAGCCCTGCTTTCTGCTCCCTCCTTGGTCTCTGTATCCCTCTAACACACTACTGGCAGGTTCCGTCTCTGGATCTTGTCTCTGGAGCTTTCCCTCCATCCAACACATACGACCTAGCTCTATCTCTTTCTGGATCCTGAAGTCTACAGTCCTTCCCACATATTCACAAACATACACAGACCTTTAGGTTGACATAGGCAACCCACCCAGACAGAACCAGTCAAGGTGGTTGTGTGCTGTCTATCTGAGGTTTCTGGCATCAGGTTCTCAGATACGGACAGCTCTTTCTGCCTCACGCTGAAGGAGTTTCTCTAATAAGGACAAGGGCTTCTATTCTGAGAAAAGCAATTTTAATCCCCTACTGTAGCTTGGTTAAGAAGGGTACAAGAAAGAGGTATACATGTAAGAGTCTTAACTAAATATACGCATTCTTCTCTTAAGTATAACTTCTCCGTAAAACAGCCTTTCAGTAAAAGAGGTTGAAAAGAGGTGAGCATTGCTCTCGTTTGAGTGCTTACACCCCAAATTTACTAAGAAAATCACCCTTATAGAAAACTTCTTTCAATGACGTCACACATTTATTATGAAGTTTCAGGGGAATGAGGTCATTTCTAAGTTCCAAAGGAACAAATTCATTGGAATTCAATAAATGTGGAATTAAAGAAAAACAACTTCTTAAAAAATGAACTACCATAAACAGTCCCACTTTACAATGGAGATTTTGTCTTCCATAGCAGTGCCCCCAAAAGGTGGTGGGTCTCTGTGGAAGAAGAAAGAAAACATGGGGTCTGCAGAGGTGGAGGCTGTGGTGATGGAGAGGCCTCCAGGGGTCCCTATGACGAAAGCTTTGGGCTCACAGGTGAGGATAAGGACCGTGAAAGCTCAACTAAATCTACTCTCTATTCTCAGAGGTGTCTATCCAAGAGGAAAATGCCCAAGAGTCAACAACATCCCAAACAAAAAGTCAAAGCTCCAGGCCCAGGAAGATTCCAAAACAATCCGAGAACCCTTCTCCTTTATCTTCCACCGAGCAGACCTCTCACTCCTCCAGCTACGGGGTTGCCCCAGGAAAGCCATGGGTCAGGTGCGCATATTTCACCCAGGTGCGCACAGTCAAGGGGGTGGCGGTCGCCTGGCAGACCAAAACCTCCTTTGCCCCCGTGGGAAAGATGCCCCAGGTCTTTGAGGCCATCGGCTCTGCCACCAGACTGGCCAACACTGAGTCCCTGGTCAGCAACCTGGAGCCCTGGCAGGAGGGGCCCAAGACCTGTACCCAGGAGCCCACTGACCAAGGGGAAGAGCATGGGGAGAGCCCCCGCGCAGCCACCCCAGAGTGGCTGGTGACCCGTGAGCACGGCTTCCGCTGCGTGGCCTGCTGTCACGTGTTCGAGTCCCGGGAGGCCCTGGTTGCGCACGCGGCGCATGCTGTGAGCCAGGGCTTCAGCTGCCAGGTCTTCGTTGAAGAGCTGCTGGAGAGGCGGCTGCCAAGCTCAGTCCAGTGCAGGCCCCAACGCTGACACCAGCTGGCCAGGCGTTGCCTGATGGCCGCCAAGAAGAGGGAGGTGAGGGAGAAGAGAGCGGTCTGCAGACGCCTGGAGGAGCAGCTGGAGAAGCAGAGAGAAGAACTGAAGAGGGTGAGGCACCAGCTGGACAGGCTGCAGAGGCAGGCCAGGCCGCAGAAGGTGCAGCACCAAGGCCAGAGGGGGAAGCGCCTAAAGACCTGTTAGCACCCTGGGACTAGGAGGAGCAGGGCCTTTGGGATGGAAACCTGGGCCCTTCAGGAGAGACCTCCATTCAGGTTCGTTTAACCCAGCTTCCCTGGAAGATCCTACCCTCCTTCCCCTGTGACCACCACCCTTCCACCCCAAGGGCACAAAGAGCTCCAGCCCTAAGGGGGATCTGGATGGAAGAAGCCCCACATAGCTGACCACAGACACCAGGTCCCCTCAGAGGCTCCACTGGCCCAGGAGAGGACAGGACGGGCCTCATCTTGATGGTGAGGTCTTGGGACCCTAAGGATGAGCACAGCATAAGTAGGGAAAGGGAAATGGGATTTCAGTGGGACTTGGGAGGCTAAGGGGGACCCTGGTGAGGTGTGATGGTGAAGGCGGTATCACTGAGTTCTTTGGAGGATAAGGAATCAGAGAAATTGCAGGGTGTCAGGAAACCTGCCTGCAGGTGAGCAGTGGGCATAAAGCCCTAAACCAAGGACTCTGGGTCCCTTCCCAGCAGCATACAGGCAGAGAAAGAGGTAGGGCTTGGCAGGAGGAGTGGAGGGCCCAGTGAAGGAAAACGAATTCACCCCAGCCATGTCTTCTGGTCTCCTATGGTGAATTTGGGGTTATGATTAGGATGCACTGTTGTTGCCTCATTAGGGGAATGTAACTGGGAGGTGGTGTAGAAAAATCCCCCTGGGTGTTAACCATTTCTGGGTAAGAGTTGATCCAGGGCTTGCAGGGTATTTCTTGTAGAGTATGTCCTCGGGTAAGGGGCAGAGCTTTGGAACTTCTTCTTCTCCTTTAAATAAAGCTGTACATTCTGGTTTTTGACACGTCAATAAATCTTGTTAATTTTTTTTTTTTCCTGTGGTCAAATCTGACCTGTCCCGAGGTCAAAGAACTGGAAGAAAAAGGCTGTCTGAGATGAAAGAAGCAAAAGAGAGGAGAGACTTCTGAACCTGGGGAGAACAGCGAGAACACATTTGACCAGAGGTATGGATGGAAGAGGCAAATTCAGGCCCAGACTCAACAGTGGACAAAAAAGACCAAGTCTCAGTCACAACATCAAATCCCAGGTGTGGGGAAGCCCTGGACATGACAGGGATGCATCCATCTCTCTGGGAGATGAGACCGCACAGGGCAGAGGAAAGGAGGGCAGGGCCTCTAGGACGGGCACCTCCATCCACAGGCTGTCCTGTGTGTATGCCTCAGAGTGACAGAGACAGCTCCTGTGAGGGAGAGGGTCACAGGCAGAGAAGAGCCAAGGTGTTCAGGCCAGGTAAATTCTGCAGTCTCCTAAGGATCCAAAACAAAAAATCAGAGATTCTCAGAGGTATCAGAGTGGGAGGGGTTGGCATTCCCAGGCTGGGGAGAGGCTGGCTGGGGAGGTGCTGCTTTCTGAAATCTTTTGATCAACGTCTTTCTTCTTAAAAGCTACCTTCCCAGTTGATGTCCTCTTTTATGCTCTAGGCTCAGACCTCAAAGGGCCTCGAATGCACAAAGGCGGGTTATACAGTGGGTCAAGGCAGGGAGGAAGTGGTACCAGCACATCCAGGAAAGAGAATTTTCTGGAGCGCCATGAGTTACCTAGTGAATCGCACATGGTGTCCAGCCTTCTACATTTAGCTGTAGACATGTGCTTGCAAACGTGTTTGGGGGTTAATTCTACTGAGTTCCCAAAATTATTTTTGGTCATTTCCAGTTATAGAGACCAGAAGAGCTCACTGGTTCCAAGAACAAGAAGAAATGCACTGGATCTGATTATTACTGTCTGTGGTGTGCTCTCCTTCAAGTGATTCAAATCTTTTGTCTGTCATTATAGAAAATTTTCACCTATTTAAAATATCTAATGAAACACATTAAAATATACATGTATCTATGATGTTTATCAACTTCCAAAGTTCTGAAATTGTTTTTTATTACATTTTCGAGATTACAGATTTGTATGACAAAAAAGTTACATCAGGGTCCCACCCTCATATGTAATTTACTCCCACTCCCACAAGGTATCCAATGTTAATAGACACATGTGTGTCCTTCCCTACATTTCTCTGCAGGGAAACATATACACAGTTATAGGTACACAAGTACATCTGCTGGAGTGTTTGCTTTTATGGAGACTTCGTCTCACTCTACCCACATTGCTCTCGCCCCTTCTTTCACTTGACATTCTACCTTGATTCTCTGTAAGTCATTAGATATGGCACTAACACTATATTTTGGGGTCTTTAACTTACATGAATAATTTAAATAGATGGTATCAACTCAGTACACTTTATCTGGACTTATACATGTTGTTGTTAAAAGCTATCAAGTCAGTTCTGACTCACAGTGACCCTAGGCACCACAGAACAAAACTCGGTCCGGTCATTGCAATCCTAATAATCGTTGCTATATTCGAGCACACTGTTGCAGCCACTGTATCAATCTCATTGAGGGTCTTCCTCTTTTTCCCTGGACCTCTGCTTTACTAAGCATGATGTCCTTTTCCAGGGACTGGTCCCTCTTGATAAGATGTCCAAAGCCATCCTTACTTCTAAGGAATATTCTGGCTTTCTCTGCTCAAGACAGATTTATTTGTCCATACATAACACTACTAATACAGAAGCATTATCATCCATGCTTTTTAAGTCCACTCTTCCTGCATGTTCTAATTCTCCTCCCCCGTTCCTTCCCACAAGTGAATCCAAGGTAATTCAGGTTAACAATGTAGTAAGTAGTCTCTCCTATCCTTGCTTAAACAAGCACACACAGACATACATGTATCCTCATCTTCTCATTTATACACACACATAAACATCAACAGGTATTCAAGCATATTCAAACAATTGATATTGTTTAACCCAGATGTGCTCATTTTATATACACTTCTCTGCACCTTGATTGTTTCAGTAATACTTCCATAATACTTCATAGAGATTTCTCCCACTCAACTACTACAACTCTTTTTCATTCTAAGGACTCCCTGTTTTATTGATGATGTAGCTTTACCATAAGTTCTCTATCATTCCACCATCAATGGACAAAGTTTGGTCATATTAATAATAACTATCCTTTCTATACTATAGGATTTGTTTCTGTGGAATAGACTCCACAGAGTGAGATTTCCAATTCAAAGAATGTTAAAAGTACAGAGCCACGGCCATGTCTTTCCCCTAGAGGCTGCCATAATGCACCTTTCCAGCCACGTCTCAGGGTATCCTTCTCTCCACAGCCTAGCCAGCCGTAGGTGGCGCTGATTTTCCAATTGTGCCAGTTTCACTGGCAGTTTGATATTTTCTTAACTTGGACTATGTTTACTGGGCATGTGGATTTCCTCTGAATGAACTGTTTGAATTCACTGCTCATTGTTCAAGTGCTTAACTTTTATCCTTCTGTGTAAAATGGAAATTGTTATTAAGCCTTGTCCTCTCCATTTCACATGATTTTCTATCATTTGTGTATCACATTTTTGCAAGTTTGGCCCCCAGAACAATCACTTGAGTCAGCACCATTTATTAAATAAATATAATTTTCTTGAAATGCTACCTTTGTAAGTTATTGTGACTTCTTAACAGATTTTCTGTTTCATTGGTCTACTTGTCAGCTTCTATGCTATGTAATATCAATTTGTTCTGTTACCCGAAGAGATAGACACCTGTTACTATCCTGCTTTTTCATGTTTTACTTTGGTAAAACCGCCCTGGTTTTGCAGCGATTAAGTGCTCAACTGCTAATCCAAAGAAAGTTTGGCAGGTCGGACCCACCAGGTGGCTCCAAGGGAGAAAGAGCTGGTGTTCTGCTCCCGTAATGATTACGACCTAGAAAACCCTATGGGGCAGTCAGATGGGATGGCTTTGAGTCCAAAATCATCTCAAAGTCTCATAACAACAGGAATATTCCTTGTTATCTATTCTTTGTTATCTACTGTACTATTTGTAGCATATGATCACTGTATACAGTTCAAAACAACTATCTTAATATTCTGGCTAGAAATGCATTCCACTTATATATTAGTTTTAGGGACCTCCATTTAATTGACAAGACGTTCCATTTGAAAATATGGCATATTTTTGCATATATTCAGGTTTCATTTTATGTACTTTAATACATTGTCTTCCCTCATAGAGGTCCTTTGCTGCTCTGGTTAAAACAATGTTTTGCTAAATATTTTACAGTTTTGGACACAGTGTGGTACAGTCAAGTAGTAGGGGAAAGAGAACGGTCTGCCCTTCCCACCCTTGCCAATTTTAGACCCTTATTCTATACTGGAGAGAAACCATTGATTTTGATGCATTTGTCTTTTATGCAGGTGTGTAATTATATCATCATTATTTTAAATATCTCTTTTAATACTTGTACTAGTTATTTAAATTTTCTAGTTCATTCCTTCACCTAAAAACTATGTTGAGTAATACCAAAATTTTTGTCTAGTTCCAAATTTATCAGAATGGGTTTAATATTTTTCCATTTATCTCACACCTGATAAGTTTGGGGATATTTTGTTATGCACCAATAGATAACTAATACTCTGAGCTACTGACCTTTATGGTAATCTACACACAACTTGTTTCTGACAGTTAAGTACTTCCACCTGGCCTCTGTTCAGCTGGGATACCATGATTTACATTGCTACTAGGCAGCCCAGCTCCCACTAAAACCTGAGCCTAGAGAGAATTGTTCTTGTTAGCTGTCATCAAGTCCTTTCTGACTCATGACCACCCCATGTGGGCATAGTAGAAGTGTTCAATAGGGTTTTCAAGGCTGTGATCCTTTAAAAGCAGATCGTCAGGACTGTCTTCTGAGGTGCCTTTGAGTAGGTTCAAACCACCAAACTTTGAGCTAGTATAGAACACTTAACTGTTTGCGGCGTCCAGGGACCCCCTGCAAAGGATACATATTGGTAAGCTCCAATTTGCTGGTGCTTCCCTCATCTCCGCATTCCTTATTCTTTTAATGAAATGGGTGTCCTTCAGGACCTCCAAGAAATGGTCTTATAGAAGACTAACTCAGACATGCCCACATATTGGAGGCTTTTATTCCCTCTTCCAACACCTGACACAGTAGGTCTGGTATTTCGATTTCATAGAATGTGGGCCGTTGCCTTTTCCAAACTTCCAAAAGCAATCCCACAGCATATTAAACCCATTTCCAGAACCCTTGCTATGGCAATAAATCCTTGTCAACAAACAAAGTCTACATAAGAATTAGAGTGTTTCCTTGAATGGACAACATTTTACATGCCCCCATAAAGAAAATGCCTCAAGGGCATGGTTTAAGAGTAAACCAAGGCATTTCCCATCACTCCTTACCTGAGAGGCTGTTTGTGAGGATTTCCTGACACACATGGCAAAGGATGTAGTAGACACTGCCTTCTTTTTTACCTCTTCCCTCCTAAACAAACAGAAACCTTTGCTAAGATGTCAGGTGTCAATTCCCAACTCCTCTTCTTATCCTGTATGTAAGTTCTGTAATGAGACCAGGACCCAGGCAGTATTTCCCATCTTTCAAAGTTTCGAGGTCCAGTGAAATCCTGTTACAAGTCACTAGATCAGCCCAGGAGCTGGAAGACTGAAATTCCTGGTCCTCTGACAAGTGGGAAGGGCAGGGTGGGATTGGGCAGAGCCTCCTTGACCATCACTTGCCCCAACAGGCTCTGGAGGCTGCTTCATGTTATAAGTCAAAGGCCCTTCCAGGCCAGTCGCATAAGAGCAGGGAAAGGCTTTTTCCATTGAAAGAAAAGATGGGCTCAGGAGCAGTAGGTTTGAGGCCATTCAGCTTCGGTCAGCTTTGCGGCTTCAGGACATCCTGGCCGCTGGTCACCTTCACAGCTGGGCCTTTATACCTTTTCACCTCTCTCTCCCTCCCATTTTTCTCCCAGTACCATGGGCTGTGGCTTCTGCTAGTTTCAAAGATTTCAGTGTTTCTGTAGCTCCTCGTCCCGCTCAGAGGAGGCAGGTTTGCAGGGTGTGAGGGACAAACCCATAGTGCTGCTTAGGTGTCCTTCAACAGAAACCCTCCTGAGGTGACAAGCTGTCCTGACTGATCCTGAGACCAAGACAGAGAGAAACTCAGGGAAAGGGTCATTGGCTTCTGCAAGTGTCAGCGCTCTCAGGGTCATGTCCTGGGGTCATGCCCAATTGCAGGAAAAATGAACTGGCTCTGAACCAGTACACAGGCCCCAGAAGCCTCAGGAGGATTCTGTCTTAGTCTAACCCAGCACTGGGGAAATCCTCATGGGGTGGGAGCAGTGATATTCCTGGGATCTTTATTCTAAATTTTCAGAGCAGTTGATACAGTCTTGAGGTAGGAAAAGAGAAAGCTTGGGACCACAGGAGGGTGGCAAAAGAAGGAGCCTCTTATCACTCACTCCCTCTGGGGTCTTGTTCAGGTATTTTTTTTTTAATGCAACTTGGGCTCCAGGCAGGCATTTATTGCTAAAGTTGTATTTCTCTGTTTTAATTTATGATATCTAAGTCAAATCTGGAGTCTTGAGCTCATTTTGATAATTCGTCTTTAGTCTGTGCAGACAAGAGTCCGCTCACACCCATAATGAGAGCAGAGGAAATAAATTCCTCTTGCTCCTCAAACTAAGAGTACCACACTTGGGGAGCTCTCCTAGGGCAGCGCAGGTGGTGAGTCCACTCTGGGGCCCTGGGAGGGGGATGGGGTGGGTGCCAGGCAGTGTGGCTTCTGTGGCTTCACCTTCTCCTCCGGTAAGTGCATCTCGAAGGCCTCCACATTCGGATCCTGACGCTAACCACAAGTTCCCACCCTTCTGTGTCCACTGTCTGGACCCAAGTCCTCACATGCCTCCTCTGCCCTCCTATCCCATCATATGCGCTGTGATCAGGCTCAAGTGTGTACCCTGGGTCTCGCCCTCTATGGCCTTATGCTTCCCCTAGTTCTGTTGGGACCTGCCAGACTGGTGGGTCTGAGGTCCAGGTGGGGCTGGGTGGGCTGGGACTGTCACAAAAGGCTCCTGAAGCCAGCTCTTTCCTGCTCCCCACCAGCTTGTGGCAGGGCTGCCTGGGACCTCGCGCCTCCCCCGGGTGCCCCTCTCTGAGCATCCCTGCCGCCCCCTGCCCTAGTTCTTGAGGCGCCTTCTCTTGATGCACAGGTGCAACTGGGCACCTCACCGCACTGAACCCGAAGTCGGTTCTCAGCTAGATTATAGACCTGAACCTGAAATGCACAACCTTAAAACCACTAGAACCAATAACTTGTTGTCATCTAATCCATTCCAACTCGTAGGAACCATAAAGGGCAGAGTAGAACTGCCCTATAGGGTTCCCAAGGAGCGCCCGGTGGACTTGAACTGCCAACCTTTTAGTTACCAGCTGTAGCTTTTAACCACTACTCCACCAGGTTTCTTAAAACTGCTAGATAGGTGTGAAATGAAAAAAGAAAAAAAAAGGAAAATAAAAAAATTTAAGAAAAAAAAAACAATTACAGAATACGTAAAATAACAAAACAAAAAAAACAACTACAAAAAAATCACATAATATGAGACTGTAACCTCACATTATGGACTCAAGGAGGCTGGGTTGTATCTTTCTTTGCAAATAAGTCTTTGCAAATAAGTACTAAGGGAATTGGTACCAGGAGTAGATACACACTCTCACTTCAGGAAAATGGAAAATCTGGGATTAATTGACCTGGATCAGGTGGAAAACAGTGATAACCACATAATATTTAAAGATGAAATCCTAACAGCCTAAAACATGCAGTGGAAATTTTTCTAAGTAAAGTAACATCAGAAGAGGCCTTTAATCACTACACAAAATGGGTCAGTAGTTCAAGATCTCCCTACAAAGATGGAATCAACTCGATGGCCAACTGGTTTTGGGTTTGGTAGATCACTTTTAGGCAGGTTCCAGCAAACATGCAAAAAACAGATCATTTCAACCTTGTACACAGTCAATAAAGAAGAGAAAGCTATGAGATGCTCCCCAACTTGTTCCCTAAGGCGACTTTAATATTGATACCAAATTAGAAAAGGAAGGTTGAGAGAAGTTATAGGACAAGCACACTAAGCAATTGAGATGCAAAAACCTACATAAAATGCTGGCAAAGAAATCCAGCAAAGTATAAAGCACGTAATATGCGAGCATCAAGGGGGTTTATTGTTAGCATACAAGTTTGAGTGAACGTTAAAGATTTAATAATTTAATTCACCACATGTGTAGGTTAAGGAAGAAAAGACATAGGCTCACCTCAAGAGACGGTGAAAAAGCAGTGATAAAATCCAACCACACTGAGACATAAGAACTCTGAGCAAACACGGAACAGAAAAGGAGTTCCCGAATGTGGAAAACTACAACTCGCATGATAGTTCCTGGTGAAATATGGGACATTCTCTTTAAAATTAATTAGAAATAAAATAAGGATGCTTTCTCTCATTATTTCTATTAAATATTTAACACTGGAGTACAAAAAGAAAAACATATAACTCTTATTATTCATAGATTATAGGAATGTCTCCACAGAAAAATTTAAAAACCATAGAAAATATTAGAATTAATATTAGTTAATCATAAATACAAAGTAAAAAATAAAGTGAATGTCTCTGCAGCAGCATCAAGGCAACTCTGTCATAGCTCTCCGTGAAAGCAGAGGACACTGACAGGGAAACAGCAGGATCCAGGTGGGCTAGACCACGGAGGGGAGAGCACTATTTTATACCGGGCTGGATTTATAAGCACAGGTATGTGTGTTAGTTACCTAGTGCTGCCGTAAGAAAAAAAAAAAAAAAAACACAATTGGGTGGCTTTAAAGAACAGAAATTTATTTTCTCACAGTTCAGGAGGCTACCTGCCTGAATTCAGGGCACGGCTCACGTCTACTTCAGCTTCTAAAAGCTTCCAGCCACCCTTTGTGTTCCTGGTCTTGTAGATGCATCTGCTCTGTTGTCTGTCTTCCTCTGCCACTGAGTGTGTCTGTGTCTATTCTGCTCTTTGTATAACTCAGAAGGGACTAGGTTTAGGACCCAACCTACACTGGTATGGCCTCATTAATATAATTTTAAAATCCCCTATATCCAAATCAGGTCACATTTACTGGTACAGTGGTTAGGATTTCAACATACCTTTTGGGGTTACACAATTCAGTCCATAATAGTGCCCTCACCAGATACTCTGGACTGAGAATACTAGCATGAGCAGTTAAGAGTGGTTCTATTTTTTTTTCTGCATTAGTTGTTTGTAACTTGTCTCAATGGTCACTCATATGAACTTTGGAGCAACTTTTATGAAGACCCTGACCAACCTTTTGTACCCATGTCCATTGTATGGAAAAACACACAGACTCCCATCACTGAAGCCTTGGGAAATTCATTGATAAGTGTGGGGAATGGAGTTGGGACCAGAATTGTTTCGTGGCCTTGATAACATGGCATAGCTGTTAGATACCCACATGGAGATGTCAGGTAATAATACTAACAGCTAACACTTACTGAGTACATGTACTGGTGCCAGGATTCTTGTAAGGGCTTCTCCTTTCCTAAGATATTTGTTCTGCATGATAGCCCTATGCGGAATGTATCATTATAATGCACATTTTATACATGAAGAGGCCGATACAGAGATTTAAGCTTCTATTTGAGTATAAGTCTGGACCCAGGAGGAGTTGAAATGGCTGGAGGTGTGAATCTCACATCCTCAGCTACAGACCGATGGCTGTGGACTCACTGAGGCATCTCAGAGAGAGGGTGTCAACACAGAGAGAGGACTAAACACCGAGCCCTAGGGCACCCTGACGCCTACAAGCTGGCCAGGTGAACCACAGCCAACAAAGCTCTCTGAAGGTCAGTGTGGTTCCTGGAAGGTGGTCTGTCCTTTCTCTAGGCCGAATTTCCCCACTGCCCCTCCCACCCGCACTGCCTTGTCCCCTTCCTAATAGCAGGGACAGTGTGTAACTTTCACCACTGCCCAAGATTCCAAGGTTACAATAACATTGGTATGGAAAGCAGAATGATGGAGTCAGGAAGCCTGGTGGTCACATGCAACCAGTTGGAAACAGAAAAGAGCAAATAAAGACGGGGAGAAGACCGTGAGCCAGAGGACTAGGAGAAATGAATATTTCCTGAGTGCTAAGTAAGGCTGGGCGTCTCCTAGAGGCATGTAGTTCCTCATTTAAACTTCAGAGGGACACAATGAGTGGAATAGACATTGCTATCCACTTTCATCATGCAAACATTTTATTATCTTTGATTTTAACAGTAACTTCTTACAAAAACAAATGAGAAAATAGAAAAAGAGTATAATAAAAGAATAAAAAAAAGAAAACATCTCATCAATTCAGTACTATCATTTTGCCTCAGCAGCTACACATTTTTGTTGTTGATGTAAATATAACACACAACCTTTGCCAAGTGAACTGAGTTGTACAGGTGTACACACTATTGACAGGAATTACATTAATCGGCTGTGCAACCCTACCCTTAATCTGTGTGATTTTTCCACAATTGTAAACAGAAACTCAGTTTCCATATGCAATAAAAAAAAATACAATAACACCCCTTTATTCCCTCCCTCCTGTCCCTGGGAACCCCTATGAACTTTCATCTCTATACATTTGCCTGTTTTTGTAAAAGGCATGCTTTTTAATTTGAAAGTTCATGACAAGCTACAAGGGTGAATTCATGTGGAAGCAGAAGTTATTTGCAATACATACATCCTACTTCAAACTTGGTTCTAAAATATGCAAAGGATGATTCATAAAGAAAAAAAAGAATTCAATAGAAAGACAAGTAAATACTTGAACGCTCTGTAAAAGATTTCTGTATGGCCAACATGCATATGGAAAGGGACTACATCAGTTATCAGAGGAATTCTAATAAAAGCTCACAATGTGATCCTAATCCTGCACACCAGAATGGCTAAAATAAAAAAATAAAAAAAATGGAAATACCAACTATTTGGTAGAACATGGAGCAACTGGAATTCTAATCTACTGCTAGTGAAAGTGCAATTTGGTACAACCACTTTAAAAATGCTTTGGCCATATCTACTAAAGCTGTGAACATCCATATATTCTATGACCCAGCAATTCTACTTCTAGATACATACCCAATAGAAATGGGTACATATGTTCACCAAAACACATAAGTCTAACCATCTGCTAAGGAATGAACACCCTCCTTCTGAATGCCTAACTTTTGTTTTTAATTGTTCTTTAGATGAAGGTTTACAAAGCAAAGTAGCTTCTCATTAAACAGTTAGGACATATATTGTTTTAAGACATTGGTTACCAACTCTAAGACATGTCAACACTCTCTCTTCTTGACCTTGGGTCCCCTATTACCAGCTTTCCTGTCCTCTCCTGCCTTCTAGTCCTTGTTCCTGGGCTGGTATGCCCCTGGAGTCTCATTTTGTTTTATGGGCCTGTCTAATCTTTGGTTAAGGGTGAACCTCAGGAGTGACTTCTTTATTGAGCTAAAAGGATGTCTGGGGGTCATATTCTCAGGGTTTCTCCAGTCTCTGTCAACCTAGAATTCTGGGTTTTTTTTTTTTTTTTGAATTAGGATTTTGTTCTATATTTTTCTCCAGTTCTGTCCTGAATGCCTCACTTAAAAAGCACTATTCTCGTCTGTTCTAAGGTGATGTCCATATATAATGATAAGCTTACAAAGAAAAGTCTAGAGCTTTCTGTGAAATGCAGCAGCAAATCTCTAGAGGCTCATGTTCGTATAGCTTCTGTTCCCTCTGGAGCTTCTCCTTCTCTCTGTCCTTCTGCTGGGCTGCACCACATGGAACCAGTTATAAAATTCAACCTCATCTTATAAATTCACAGGAGTCCTACTCACACAAAATTTTTATTGGCTATGAGAACAGGTGTGTAGATAAGGTATGCAAGGGATTTCTATTGTAGCAAAGCAAAACCTTAATATGAAATGGCTGGGAATGGCGGGCCTCCTTCTGTAAAAATGCTTTTCTACATGGAATATGGGAAAATGCAGTTAAGATATGGCTTATGCAAAAAGGCAAAACGGAGTGCTTGCAGCAATTTGGTAATCATTTAGATCACCTGTAAAAATATTTTCATCCTTTTTCTCATAGCTTACAGGAAATGAAATTCCAAAAGGATCACATATTTAAAAGTAAAATACGTCACCATACAAATTTCAGAAAAAACTATGAGAGGTTTTGTTTTGCTTTTTGTTGGTAAAAGAGAAAGATTTTCTAAAAATCCCAAAGCTGTGAAGGCTAAAACTGGTAAGATACAGATATAGATGTTTGGCATATGAAAAACTATATGAAGAAAGCAAAAATACAGGCAAAAATCTGAAGAAAAATTCATAGGCCAAGGATTTGAAAGATATAGAGATGGTCAATAATCACATGATAAGAAGCTCAACCTCATTAGTCATTAGGGAAATGAGAATCAAAACCAAAACGCACTATTATTTCAAAACCACTGAGATGGCTCAAATCAACAGGATGGACAACACAAGTGGTGAGGATGTGGAGAAACTGGAACCCTCATACCTTGCTGGTGGACATGTAACGTGATCCAATCGCTTTGGAAAACAGTTAGGTACTTGCTCAGAAAGTTAAATACAGAGTTAGCATGCAACATAGCAATCCCACTCCTAGGTATGCATCCAGGACAACTGAAGCATGTTCACATAATAACTTACAAGAGAATTTTCATAGCAGAATTATTTATAAATAGCCAAAATGTGGAGAGAATCCAAAAGTCATGAATTGACAGATAAACTGTGGTATACTCGTAAAATGGAATATTACTCAGCCATTAAAAGGCATCAGGTACTAATACATGGCACTATATGGACAAACCTTGAGAACGTTATGCTAAGTGAAAGAAGCCAAACAGAAATGACTGCGTGGTACATGATTCCATTTACATGAAATATCCAGAACAGACAAACCAACACAGACAGAATGTAGATTAGCAGTTGCTATGTCTTGGAGGAAAGGAGTAATGAGATGACTACTAATATGTAGGGCGTTTATTTACAGGGTACTGAAAATATCCTGAAGCTAGACAGTGGTGATTGTTGCACAACTCTGTCCATATACTAGCAACCACACGTGTAATTGTGCACATTATGAAAGGCAATGTTATGGCCGGTGAATTATATCTCAATAGAAATATTTGTGACTCCCGAAAGACTAACATTTCAGTTAAATATATAGAACCCATAAATCAGTAGGCGAAAAGAACCCATTTTACCATATCTCTCTCCAGCCAAAGTGAAGGGGGTACATTCTATTAATACATCTTATTTTTTTATCTCTTCATTAACAAGTTCTGTTCTCATTATACATAAATAGTCTCCATTTCTAATCATACATAACTAGTCTCCATTTCCTTGTGCCTGTTTTCACTATTGTAACTACATAAACGGAGCACTTCCATGGTTTTTATAAAAACCCACCCACTCATTCAATCAGACATATCATTTCTGGAAGCTTCTTAGGTGCCAGGAACTAGGACACTCTGACCAACACAGCAGACAAGGTCCTGCCTGCATGGGCCTTCTATTTTTGTGGAGCACTCAGATGATAAACCAGCCAAACAGTATGTAATGTTACCTAACATCAGGAGGGAGGCGTATAATTCTGGAGGTGTCCCAAGCTGTGTCTCTCTCATGAAGAGTTCCCTCTTGCCTCTGAACCCAGTGGAAAGTAAACACTTTGAAGGAACTGTGAGGTCAGTAAGTGTGAAAAGAGGCATTTCATTTCAGTTTCATTTTGTTGGTTTTACCTCCTATGCTGTCAACATTTTTTTAAACACTATCCTGCAGCTGACATCAACCACCCCCCAAAAAACAAAAACTGAACCCGATGCCATGCAGTCGATTCCGACTCACAGCGACCCTGTAGGACACAGTAGGGTCTCCAAGGAGTTCCTCGTCTTAGGAAACAAATAATGGACACAAATAATTCCTGCTTATGAGAATCTGAAAGTTGTTCACTGTGGATGTTTGAGGGACTCAGTAACACTTGCAGAGATTCCATGTGGGTGTGGTGCTCAAGTGTGAGAATCGGGGGGAATGGACCCCATGTGCACTTTGCATCCTTCTGGAGATTATGATACAACAAACATTCCCTCTTCATTGTCCTGCATCTTGTAAGAGAACAGAGGGAATTGTTAGGCAGAACCATTTGAAAATGCATGGCAAGAAATTTTATTGAAACATTAAATTCAAAATAAAATCTTCCTATGTTTTTCAACCTTCCCTACCTCATTTCAAGAGGTAACTGGACTCACAGAGTTAAAGCCCTGAAACTTCGAGACTCTGAAGAGTCTGTTGTAAGAGTCTCAGCTCATTGCAGTAATCACACTGAGGGAACTGGAACCCAAGGGAAGAGTGGGCGTCAGACAGCAGAGACCTACACATTGGGAAGGGGTGAGGCCTGCTTCTCGATAATGCCCTGGGGTAGGTGGCAGCACCTCAAAGGGTAATGCAGGCACACAAGTAGACAAACCACGTTACGGTGTTCCCAGCCCTGCCAAGGTTCTCATGGTCCATCTGAGAATGGAAGCAGCAGAGACAATGCTTCTAGAGAGATCACCCACATAGGCTGAGGCTATGGGTGTGTTAAAGATCTCCAAACCTTGGTCCTTCTTTAGACCCCGGGGTACCTAGAAAATAAACCAACACCAAATATACCCCTGCAAAGAAGTAAGGTTAAAATTTTACGCCAATTTTGTAAGCCGAGAGCTCTGAGTTGGAATTCAGTTTATTTAAAGAAATATCAAGTTTTCTTGCACACATGAATTTGTGCTGATTCACTTACAATTCATATTATTCATTCATCCACGAAGTCAGCAAATATTTACACTATAACAGCTATATGTGAGACCCTATGGCAGTTGCTCTTGATGATGAAATGACTCAGAGAATTTCCCTCAATGCCTGGTGAGAGAAACAGCCAAGTTAACAGTTGTATCAGTCATGTATTGCTGTGTAACAAATGACCCCAAATTGTCGTGTCTTAAAACAACAACAATTTACCAGCTCACAATTTTTCAAGTTGTCAGTTTGGAGCTCTTCTGATCTGGGTCAGCCTCAGTGGCTCACAACACGGCTTCCTCATGTGTCTACAATTTGCTTCCAGGTAGCTGGGAGCCAGTTCAGAACATCAAGTCAGTGAAACCGCTAGATCCTCCCTCCATTGGTCTTCCATCATCTAGCAGGCTGGCCTGAGGATGTTCCCATGAGTTCTCAGGGTTTAAGAGCAACAAAAGGGAAAGTCTCAATGTAAAGTCTTTCAACTCTCTCATTTTATCAGGTTTTCTACCATCCCAATGTCCAAAACAATAATGTCAGCCCCAACTGAGGGATGGAGAAAGACTCCTACTGCTAATGAAAGGCGCTCCAGAGTCTCATAGAAGGCATGGGCACAGAGAGAGGATGAATGTGTAGACATTTCTTACATCAACCACAAAAAGTAAATGCAATTGTGTTTTATACTGTGGTAAAGGGTTTTGCAGGTACAATGGAGTAGGGAGCAAGAAGTGAACAAATCTACCAGGAGGATATTTAGGGAAGTGATGTCTGAACCAAGTTGAGAATATGATTGGATAGTGAAGGCGTGACAAAAGGCCCGGGTCCAGGAAGCCCCATGTCTTCTCCAGAGACAAGTCTGAGGAGACAGGCTGAAGCCACTGAGGCATTTGGTACATTTGTGACCAGATGCAGATCATCTTTTGTTCTACTGTTTTCCAACCACTCGTCCCTATTTATAGTTTGGAGTCATACAAGAGTAGACCCTAGCATTTCCCTGTTGAAAATTTATTTTCCTCTGAGAAGTCATCACCACCCCAATGTTCTTAATTGCTTCCTCAAATGCTGTCTCCATTTACCAGCTCCTTTTCTAAATGGGCTCCAGAGTGAAAGCAGAGCCTGGAAGATGCACAGGTCATGGACTTTCCCCAAGTCAACTCCTAAACCTCCCATTCTGGCTGACCACAAATTCCTGAGTCTGAGCATTTTATGGTGAGCTCATAAGCCCAATCTGTTCCAATGGGGTCAGTTCTCTTAACCACCATGCTTAACCAGAGAGTAGGCCATCAGATGGGATGGGAGAGAAAATCTAGTCACGGGGAAGAGCCTGTGTGAAGCCTCAGAGGGTAAGGAGACCTGAGAGGTGTTCAGAGTGGACATTGTATGACCAGGGCTGGAGAGACATGATTCCAAGAGAGTCAAATGAGAAGTTTTGGAGAAATCAACTCCTGGTCACACTGTAACGATTCCCTGTACTCTCTCTCTCCCCACCAAGGGATAGTAACGACATGGAGGGCAGAGAAAAGTTGCAATTCCTTTTTTATATCTAAGCCCCCTTTTCCCAGTCTGGGACTGGCAGTATTCAAGCTCCTACTTGAACAGTTTCATATTTTTCTTTTTGCTGTGTTTCTATTTAAAGTGGGCCCATGGAACTGAGCAATGTCAGGAATGATGTCACACAGGGTTATGGAAGCCATGCCATTCATGCTGATCTCACCTACTCTTTTGGAGAGGGTGTCGATCTGAGATCCTGTGGGAGAGCACCTGGAACTACTCTATCATGGAAATTCTGGACTAAACCGGGGTCCCCAAGTCACCAAACGGTCATGTATCATGAAGAACTGGGAAAAGGGATAAAGATCCTTCAGAACATCATTATGATTGCACATCTTCACCCAGAGAGGATGAAACAGTGATACAGAAGGAAGAGGCCTTTCTCTAAGACTCTAGATAAGGGTGAGAGGAAAAATTGTCCCAGATTGATGTGTGTTACGGAACAAAGGGTCTGGTTTCCACCAGAAAAGAGAGCCATGATAGGACAAGATAAAGAAATTGGGAATGGATAAGGTCATAAGGAGGAGCGTCCTGCGAAAGCATTTCCTGTCATTTGGTGGGCAATTAACCAAATTCTGATATCAACAAGAAATGTAGGAATAAGTGAGGGATCAAGCTACAGAATTCATTGGGAGTTCGAGAGCTTTCCAGGCACTCTGTTGTTTAGGATCTGTACCTGGTGGAAAGGAAGGAAGCCAGTGGACAACTAGGGCAGAGAGTATAGGATGGGGGAAAGGGTGGTTAGAGAGAAGCGTACTTATTATATTTTCTAATGACATGATATTAATGTACTATGTGAAGAATTAAGAAAATATCTCAGGAGGTTCTGGGAGTGAGAAGTTGAAGGAGCCCAGAGCCCACATCATTGAGGGCAGAAGATGGCTTGGAGACTCCTCCCCTAGATTCAGGAACTCCCCTTCTCCTATGTCTTCTCCCCACATCTCCCGAAGGGCCTAAAAAACCCTCACAGCAAAGAGAGCTATAGGATAGAATTTTTTTACATTCCTACTTTTCTTAACCTGAATTTTGTCTAGGATCTTTAATTTGCCACTCCTTTCAGGGCAGTTTTGTTGCCCTCTCCACTACCATTATTTTTGCTACCCCCACCACTACTCCAGTGCTGCCCTCCACTGGCCCTATTTCCTTTTGCTTCCTAGGTTTCTAACTGGCCTCTAAAACCCTCTTGAGAGATCCCCTGCTGCAACTTCTGTCACGGAGTTTGCACTCCACTCCCAAGATGCTTCCATCTCTTTCTTCCTTAACTCGCCAATCCTACCTTCATACTCAGAAAAATACAGACCCTTATGTTGACATATACAACCCACCCACACACACAGTTGATGTGGTTGTGTCTTGGCTACTGAGATTTGTACCATCGGACTCTCAAATATGGACATCTCTTTTGGCCTCACACTGAAAGAGTATTTCTCATAATGACATGGTGAGAGCTCTCTGTTCAGGGAAAGGCAATCTTAAAGGAGAAGCTTTAAATTATACATAAATATACAAATTTTCCTCTAAGTATAATTCTTTGAATAACAGGTCTTCCTTTAATGGCCACATAAACCAGAGACGCCATCAGCCTGAAACCAGAAGAACTAGGTGGTGTGCAGCTACAGTCAATAACTGCCCTGACAGAGGATACTAGCAAGTTATAAAAATGATGGTACCCTCAAATACAGCCCTTATACTGAAAGAAAAGACCAATATGAATGTCAGAGATACTCTGAAACTTGCTCTTGAACGTAAAGTAGCTAAAGGAAATGAAAGAAATGATGAAGTAGAAGAGCTGAAGAGAAGATTTCAAAGGGCAGCTTGAGAAGACAAAGTATGATAATGACATGTGCAAAGACTTGGCGTTAGAAAAACAAAAGGGAAGAACATGCTTGGCATCTCTCAAGCTAAAGGAACTGAAGAAAAAAATCCAAGCCTCGAGAGACAGTAGTGAAGGATTGTACGGGCAAAATATTGAACAACACAGGAAGCATCAAAATAAGATGGAAAGAATACACAGGGTCACGGCACAGACACACACACACACACAAAAGCATGGGTCGATGTTCAACCATTTCAGGAGGCAGCATGTCATCAAGAGCTGATGGTATTGAAGGAAGAACTCCGAGCTTCACTGAAAGCATTGGCAAAAAACAAGACTCCAAGAAATGACAGGTACCAATTGAGATGTTTCAACAAACAGATGCAGCACTGGCCGAATAATTTAGCCAACCGATTGGAAGAGATCCATGTTTGTGCACATTCCAAAGAAAGTGATTCAACAAAATTCAGAAACTATCAAACAATATCATTAATATCAAAACCCAGTACAATTTTGCTGAAGATCATTAAAAAGAAGTTGCAACAGGAATTCAAGTCGGATTCAGAAGAGGATATGGAATGAGGAATATCATTACTGATGTCTGATGGATCTGGGCTGAAAGCAGAGAATACCAGAATACCAGAAAGATGTTTCCATGCGTTTTATTGACTATGAAATGGCATTATACTGTGTGAATCATAACAAATTATGGGTAACACTTCAAAGACCGGAAATTCTAGAACACTTAAGTTTGCTCATTTGAAACCTGTACATAGACCACGAGGCAGTTTTTCAGAGAGAACAAGGGGCACTATGTGGTTTAAAATCAGGAATAGTTTGTGTCAGGGTTCTATCCTTTCATCACATTTATTCAATCTGTATGCTGAGCAAATAATCCAAAAAGCTGCACTCTATGAAGAAGAACGTGGCACTAGGTTTAGAGGAAGATTCATTAACAACCTACGATATGCAGATAACACAAACTTGGTGAAAGTGAAGAGGACCTGAAGCACTTAGCGGTGAATATCAAAGACTACAACCTTCAGTATGGGTTGCACCTCAACATAAAGAAAACAAAAATCTTCACAACTGGACCAATAAGCAACATCATGATAAACAGAGAAAAGATTGAAGTTATCAAGGATCTCATTTTATTCGGTTCCCCAGTCCACGCTCATGCAAGCAGCAATCAAGGAATCAAATGATGTATTGCAAATCTGCTGCAAAAGAACTCTTTAAGCTGGTGACAAGCACAGATGTCACTCGGAAGGCTAAGGTGTGCCTGACACAAGCCATGACATTTTCAAACGCCTCATACGTATGTGAAAGCTGGACAATGAATAAGGGAAACCGAAGAAGAAGTGCTGCCTTTGAATTATGGTGTTGGTGAACAATATTGAGTATACCACAGACTGCCAGGAGAATAAACAAATCTGTCTTGGAAGAAGTACAGCCAGAATATTCCTTAAAGCACAGATGGTGAGTGTTTGTCTCACATACTTTGGACATGTTATCAGGGGAGACCAGGCCCTGGAGAAGGACATTGTGCTTGGTAAAGTAGAAAGTGAAAAAGAGGAAGACCCTCAGTGAGACGGATTGACACAGTGGCTGCAACAATGGGCTCTAGCATAATAACAAGTGTGAGGATGGCACAAGACTGGCCAGTGTTTTGTTCTGCGGTATATAGGGTCACTATAAATTAGAACTGACCTGATGACACCTAACAACAACAATACCCTGTTCGGTACACTGCCTGTCTCTTAGTTTGCTGTACTGTGGTGGTTTGGATGTTGCTATGATGCTGGAAGCTAGGCCACCAGTATTTTAAATACCAAGAGGGTTATCCATGGTGGACAGGTTTCAGTGGAGCTTCAAGACTAACACACACTAGGAAGAAAGACCTGGAGATTTACTTCTGAAAATTAGACAATTAAACCCTTACAGATCACAAGAGAATACTGTCCAATTCACTTGCTTTGGACATGTCATCAGGAGAGATTAATCAGTCCTAGAGGAGGATATCGTGGTTGGTGAAGAAGAAGGCCAACAAGGCTGTAGGAGACCCTTGGTGACATGGACTGGCACATTAGCCATAATGATGGAATCTAAATTGCTGGCACTTGTGAGGATGACACAGGACCTGGCAACCTTTAGTTCTGTGTTACCTAAGTTCACCATTAGTCGGAGTCACCTCAATGGCAGCTAGCAAAAAATTACTGTTTGAGAGGAGAACTGAGATATGAACTTGATACAATATACCAAATATTAAAATGTTCAAAGATCTCATGTTTACCATGAATGAATAGGAATTGAAAATACGACTTTCAAATAGCTAGAAGGAAAAAGAAAGTAAGAGAAATTTCATCATTCCAATAAAAAAAAAAACAGGAAAGGCAGAATAATAATAATAAAAAAAAACAAACAGTGAATATGAAGTATAATATTGGAATTATGTCTAAATGTATGAGTAATAGCAAGAAAAAGGGATTAATACCTAAGGAAAAAACATGTACACTCAGCTTAGACTTGCAAATCCACCCATATCTTATTTATAAAAGAAAGTTAAAACATAATGATAGAAACTTTTAAATTATGTAAATGAAGAAATTTCTACTGTCTAATGACTACATGAACAACCCTCTGCCAGATACTGTTGATACAGAAATGATTAAGAAAAGATTCCTTGCAGTCTGGTGAGAGAAACAGCCCAGTTAACAAATCAGTTATCAATTGCTTGTATAACAAATGACCCAAAAATGAAGTGCCTTAAAAGAACAAGCAGTTACTTCGCTCACAGTTTTGCGGGTTGGCAGTTTGGGGTTCTTCTGGTCTGGGCCAGACTCAGCCGCTCTCGGCTGGGCTCCCTCATGTATCTGGAATCAGCCATGATGTCAGCGGGAGGGCAGAGGGTCTGAATTCTTCTCAGCGGGATTCTCTCTCTAATGGTCTCTTGTCATTTATTAGGGTGGCCTGGGCTGTTCCCATGGGTTCTCAGTGTTTGAAGAGCAGCAAGAAGGCAAGGAGGAGCCCTGGTGGTGCAGTGGTTAAGGGCTCAGTTGCTAAAGGAAAGGTAATCAGTTTGTACCCACCAGCTGCTCTGCAGAAGAAAGACATGGCACTCTCCTTCTGTAAAGATTACAGCCTTGGAAACCCTATGGGGCAGTTCTACTCTGTCCTTCAGGGTCACTATGAGTTAGAATATACTTGAGAGTGATGGGTTTCGTTTTTGGTAAGAGAGCAAGTCACGATGTGTCTAATTATATTCGGTCTCTGCTTCTATTGGTCTTTGTACTGTCCCAAAGGCCAAAGCAATCATAGATCAGTCCAAATTCAAGGACTGGAGGAAGAATCTTGCTCTTGAGAAAGGGAGCTATAAGTCATATAATATGTATGGATACATACATATTAGAACATGTGGCCATTTTTGCTATCCATCACAACATGTAAATGCAATCAAGTTTGTCCCTAGTTGTGGCAGAAGCGTTTCTTAAATACAATAGAGTGTGGAGCAGGGTGGGAAATTCTACCAGGTGTAGGGTTGGAAAGGCTTCCACCAGGAAGTGATGCTTGACCTAAATTTTGAAATACGAGTGGATGGTTAGGAGATTTTCTTTTTTTATATATTTCCAACCACTTGCCCACATTCTACCATCTGTCGTCTCACAAAGCGAGCCCTCTGCTCCCATGTTGACATCTTTCATTTTCCTTCAAATCCTCAGGCTCTCCTCTATCTACCAAGCACAACTTCCTAAACCCTGCCTTAAAATGTTTCAACAATTTGCTTCTTCCTTTTCTAATTGCCCCCTGGACAAAAAAGGAGATCAAGCAGAGGACAGTGGACCTTTCCCCGAGGGCTCTCCTAAGCCTCCCAGGCAGGTTGACCATAGACGTCCGGAGTCTCAGTGCTTTTCTGTGATGATGTAATCCTACCCTTTTTAGTGGCTCCAAGGGAGAAGCATGTGGACAGGCCAAGAGGCTTCACACGGTTTAGAGTCAGGAGGTCAAGAGAGAGTGGCCTAGACACCACCACTGAGTGATGGTACCTCCAGGCAAGAGACCAAAAACTCCATTCTGCACGGATGGCTATGAAGGGTGAGTCTTTTGGAAGAGTTTTCTTTTATTTAATCAATAGATATATATTGGGTATCTCCTATGGGTGGGGTTCTGTCTCACTTTCTGGGACTGCCAAATATGAGGCAGACCTTGTCTTTGTCCCCAAGTTATTTACAACCCATTTGGAAGACACAAATTAGAAACTGAGCATCTCCTATGACTCAGTGCTATGATGGAGGATTACTAAAAGATTACTAGGTCCTCTGAATACATAAACCAGAAGCACAGACTGGGTACCTTGGGGGAGGAACCAGTCAACAGGAAGGAAGAGAATGTCTACTAGTCAGAGGGAACAGCCTGTGTGAAGCCTAAGTGGCAAAGGAGGCCTGAGAGGTGTTCAGAGTGGACATTGTGTTTCTAGGGCTGGAGAGATTTGATTCAGGGCCAGAGAAGAGGTTTGGGAGAAATAGCGACTCATTATACTCTTCTATTTCCTCAACTCATAGTTTCCTTCCTCTTAGATGTTGACTTCTTTAAGTGAACATTTCAATTCATTTTTAAGATATAATTTCCCTCCTCCCAGCCTCCTAGCCTCTCCCACAACAGTTGCCATATTTTTTCCTAGTGCGCTGTTTAGATTCAAACTGGGCCCTTGGAACTGAGCGATGTCAGCGATGATGTCACACAAGAGTTACTGGAAACCTTGGTGCTCACTCAGATCCTAACTGCTCTTTGGAGAGGTTGTCGGTCTGAGGTCTCCTGTGGGAGAGCGACTTTGGATACCAAATTACAAACGGTTCTGCCTAAATCAAGGTCCCCAACTTGTGAGAGTTTGGGACATCATCTCTACGTGGGAGGAGGAGAAACATCTTGCCGGTGACCATCCTTCGTGGTTCATCTTCACCCAGCCAGAATGGAGCGGCAATACATGAGGAAGAGGCCTTTCTCTAAGGCCCGAGGTAAGGGTGGGAGGAAAATTCAGTCTGTGCGATGGGTGCTGGGCAGCAAGGGGTTTGATTCACCCCAGAAACAAGGACCACAAGGGATCATCGAGGCTTTCACCTGAAAAAACTTCCTATCAATTAGTAAACAGTAAGAAATTATACTGTGAATAAATAAATGAAGGAATAAATATGTGAGTGAAGTATAGAATTCTACTGTCATCTGAGGGGCTTTCCATAACAGTAGCAGACAAGTCAGATTTGTGAACTCTCCTGCTTTGTTAGTGGAAAGAACGCAGGTGGGCAACTGGGGCAGTGGGTATAGAACCAGGGAGAAGGGTGGTTACAGAGACTTGTACTTAATTTTTTCATGAGAATGAATTAATATATCATGCGAATTAAAAAAATATATCAAATTTATCAGGAGGTTTTGGGAGTGGGTGGTGTGATGGAGCACAGTACCACACGTTCATTCAGAGTTCCCAGTCAATGTAAGCTGCCACAGTCCTCAGCCTGGACGCAGGCAGAAGAAGGTCCAGGAAGGCCCTGCCCCTCTAGCTCTAGGGATTTCCCTTCTCCTCCAAGGTCTCCTGACCATCTTTACCGAAGGGTTTAACATTTCTTCTAGGTAAAGACAGCTATAGTATAGATCGTTTTTTTTCTCTTGTAATTGCAAAGTTTTATTTTTTTAAATTGTGTTGAAAATATACATAAAACATAACTGAATAATTTCTAATGTATGAGTCAGTGATACTCATTACATTCTTCAAGTCATATAACCATTCTCAATATCCTTCTCCAAACTTTTCTACAACCATTAACATAACCTCAATGCCCCAGTGGAAAAACTTCCCCTTCCCCTGCCCACAACTGGCAATGACCAATAATCCTTGCTTTCTATATATTTGCTTATTTCATGTAAGTCAGATCGTACAGTATTTGCCCTATACTTAGGGCAAATACTAACTTACTCCATTTAGCATGATGTTTTCAAAGTCTAGCAGGAAAGAATTTTAAAATTCCAACTATAGCTAACCTCAGTTTCTGCTATCATTCTTAGTTATCCATTCTTTCACCGACTAGTGTGCCCCCGCCTTGTCTTCTTTGTTGCTGCCCCATTCTGCCCTTCAGTGGCTGAGCCCTGCTTTCTGCTCCCTCCTTGATCTCTGTATCCTTCTAACCAACTGCTGGCATGTTCCATCTCTGAATCTTGTCTCTCTCTCGAGCTTTCCCTCCATCCAACGCACCCGACCTAGCTCCATCTCTTTCTGCATCCTGAACTCTGCAGTCCTTCCCACAGATTCAGAAACATACACAGACCTTCAGGTTGACACAGACAACCCACTGAGACATACACAGCAGAGGAGGCTATGTGTTCTCCATCTGAAGTTCTCCCATCAAGGTTCTCAGATACGGCCATCTCTTTCTGCCTCACTTCATCTACTAAGGACTGGGCTTCTATTCCGAGAAAAACAATTTTCATCTTCTACTGTGGCTGGGTTAAGAAGGGTGCAAGGAAGAGGTAGACATGTAAGAATCATAACTAAATATACACATTCTTCTCTTTACGTATAACTCCTCTATAAAAAGCCTTTCAGTAAAAAGAGGATGAAAAGAGGTGACCATTGCTCTGGAGTATTTACCCTCCAAATTTACTAAGAATATCACCCGCATACAAAACATCAAGTCACACATTTATTATGAAGCTTCATGGGAATGAGGTCATTTCTAAGTTCCAAAGGAACAAATTCATTGGAATTCAATAAATGTGGAATTAAAGAAAAATAACTTCTTAAAAAATGAACTACCACAAACAGTGCCACTCGACAATGGAGACTTTGTCTTCCACAGCAGTGCCGCCAAAGGGTGGTGGGTCTCTGGGGAAGAAGAAAGAAACCATGAGGTCTGCAGAGGTAGAGGATGTGGTGATGGAGAGGCCTCCAGGGGTCCCTATGACCAAAGCTTTGGGGTCACAGGTGAGAATAAGGACCCTGAAAGCTCAACTAAATTAACTCTCTATTCTCAGAGGTCTCCATCCAAGAGGAAAATGCGCAAGAGTCAACAACATCCCATGAAAAAAGTCGAAGCTCCAGGCCCAGGAAGATTCCAAAACAATCTGAGAACTCTTTTCTGTCATCTTTCACCGAGCAGACCTCTCACTCCTCCAGCTACGGGGCTGCCCCAGGAAAGCCATGGGTCAGGTGTGCATATTTCACCAAGGTGCGCACGGTCAAGGGGGTGGCGGTCGCCTGGCAGACCAAAACCTCCTTTGACCCCGTGGGCAAGATGCCCCAGGTCTTTGAAGCCGAGCTCTCTGAAGAGAGCACCATCGGCTCTGCCCCCAGTCTGGCCAACACTGAGTCCCTGGTCAGCAACCTGGAGCCCTGGCAGGAGGGGCCCCAGACCTGTACCCAGGAGCCCACCGACCAAGGGGAGGAGCATGGGGAGAGACCCCGCGCAACCACCCCGGTGTGGCTGGTGACCCGTGAGCGCGGCTTCCGCTGCGTGGCCTGCTGCCGCGTGTTCGAGTCCCGGGAGGCCCTGGTTGCGCACGCGGAGCATGGTGTGACTCAGGGCTTCAGCTGCTGGGTCTTCTTTGAAGAGCTGCTAGAGAGGCGGCTGCCACGCTCAGTCCAGCGCAGGCCCAGACGCTGACACCAGCTGGCCAGGCGTTGCCTGATGGCCGCCAAGAAGAGGGAGGTGAGGGAGAAGAGAGCGGTCTGCAGACGCCTGGAGGAGCAGCTGGAGAAGCAGAGAGAAGAACTGAAGAGGCTGAGGCACCAGCTGGACAGGCTGAAGAGGCAGGAGACCAGGCTGCAGAAGGAGCAGGCGCACCACCGAGGCCAGAGGGGGAAGCGCCTGAAGACGAGCTAGAACCCCGGGACTAGGAGGAGCAGGGCCTTTGGGCTGAAAACGTGGGCCCTTCAGGAGAGACCTCCATTCAGGTTCGTTTAACCCAGCTCCCCTGGAAGATCATACCCTCCTTCCCCCTGTGACCCCAACCCTCCCAACCCAACTGCACAGAGAACTCCAGCCCTAAGGGGGATCTGGATGGAAGAAGTCCCAGATAGCTGACCGCAGACACCAGGTCCCCTCAGAGGCTCCCCTGGCCCAGGAGAGGACAGGACAGGCCTCATCTGGATGGTGAGATCTTGGGACCCGAAGGATGAGCGCAGCATAAATAGGGAAAGGGAAATGGGATTTCAGTGGGACTTGGGAGGATTGGGGGGGGGCCCTGCTGAGGTGTGATGGTGAAGGGGGTGTCACTGAGTTCTTTGGAGGAGAAGGAATCAGAGAGATGGCAGGCTGTTGGGAAACATGTCTGCAGGTGAGCAGTGGACATAAAGCCCTAAACAAACAACTCTGGGTCCCTTCCCAGCAGTATAGAGGCAGAGATAGAGACAGGGCTTGGTAGGAGGAGAGGAGGGCAGGTTGAAGGAAAATGAACTCACCCCGGCCATGTCTTCTGGTCTCCTAGGGTGAATTTGGGTTTATGATTGGGATGCATCCTTTTTGCCACATTAGGGGAATGTAAGTGGGAGGTGGTGTAGAAAAATCCCCCTGGGTGTTAACCATTTCTGGATAAGAGTTGATCCAGGGCTTGCAGGATATTTCCTGTAGAGCATGTCCTAGGGTAAGGGGTAGAGCTTTGGAACTTTTCTTCTCCTAAATCAAGCTGTACATTCCGGTTCTTGACATGTCAAACAAACATGCTAATTTTTTTTTTGTTTTCCTGTGGTCAAATCTGACCTGTCGCGAGGTCAAAGAACTGGAAGAAAAAGGCCCTCTGAGGTGAAAGAACCAAAAGAGAGAACAGGCTTCAAAGCCAGGGAGAAGAGCGAGAACACAGGTGATCAGAGGTAATGGTGGGAAGGGGCAGATTCAGGCCCAGACTCAACAGTGGACAACAAAGCCCCAGTCTCAGTCACAACATCAAATCCCAAGTCTGGGGAATCTCTGGACATGACAGGGGTGTATCCATCTCTCTAGGAAATGAGACCACAAGTATCACAGGGAACCCCCCAGGGGCAGAGGAATGGAGGGCAGGGCCTCTAGGATGGGAACCTCCATCCACAGTCTGTCCTGTGTGTATTCCTCAGAGTGACAGAGACAGCTCCTGCGAGGCAGAGGGTCACAGGCAGAAAAGAACCAAGGTGTTCAGACCAGATAAATTCTGCAGTCTCCTAAGGATCCAAAACGAAAAATCAGAGATTCTCAGAGGTATCAGGGTGGGAGGGGTTGGCATTCCCAGGCTGGGGAGAGGCTGGCTGGGGAGGTGCTGGTTTCTGAAATCTTTTCATCAACATATTTCTACTTAAAAGCTACCTTCCCAGTTGATGTCCTCTATGATCTAGGCTCAGACCTGAATGGGGCCTCGAATGCACAAAGGTGGGTTATCCAGTGGGGCTAGGCAAGGAGGAGGTGGAAGCAGCATATCCAGGAAACAGAATCTTCTAGAGGCGCATGAGTTACCTAGTAATTGAATTGCACATGGCATCCAGCCTTCTACATTTAGCTGTAGACGTGTGCTTGCAAGACGTGTTTGAGGGGTAACTCTACTGACTTCCCAAAATTATTTTTGGTCATTTCCAGTTATAGAGACCAGAGGAACTCACTGGCTCCAAGAACAACAAGAAATCCACTGGATCTGATTATTACTTTCTGCGGTGTGCTCTCCTGCCAGTGATTCAAATCTTTTGTCTGTCATTCTGGAGAATTTTCACCTATTTTAAATATCTAACAAAACATGTTAAAATATACATATATCTATGATGTTTATGAATTTACAAAGCTCTGAAATTGTTTTTTATCACATTTGCAAGATCACAGATTTGTATGACAAAAAAATTAATGTCAGGGTCCCACCCTCATATGTAATTTGGTCCTGCTCCCCCAGGGTATCCAATGTTAATAGACACATGTGTAACCTTCCCTACACCTCTCTGCAGGGACACATATACACAGTCACAGGTACACAGGTATATCTGCTGGGGTGTTTACTTTTATGAAAGCCTGGTCACACTCCACCCACATTGCTCTCGCCCCTTATTTCACTTGATATTCTAACTTGATTCTCTGTAAGTCATTAGATATGGCACTGACACTATATTTTTTGATCTTTTAACTTACATGAATAATTTAAATAGATGATATCAATTCAGTACACTTTATCTGGACTTATACATGTTGTTGTCAGAAGCTATCAAGTCAGTTCTGACTCACAGTGGCCCTTTGCACCACAGAACAAAACACCACCTGGTCACGGGCAATCCTAATAATCTTTGCTATATTTGAGCACACTGTTGCAGCCACTGTATCAATCTCATTGAGGGTCTTCCTCTTTTTCACTGGACCTCTCCTTTACCAAGCATGATGTCCTTTTCCAGGGACTGGTCCCTCCCTCTTGATAACATGGCCGAAGCCATCCTTGCTTCTAAGGAATATTCTGGCTTTCTCCCTTTAAGACAGATTTGTTCGTTCATACATAACACTACTAAAATGGAAACATTATCATCCATGCTTTTTAAGTCCACTCTTCCTGCGTGTTCTACCTCTCCTCCCCCTGTTCTTTCCTGCAAGTGAATCCAAGGTAATTCAGGTTAACAATGTGGTAAGTAGTCTCTCTTATCCTTGCTTAAACAAGGACACAGACTTATACACACTCATAAACATAAACAGGTATCCAAGCATATTCAAACAATTGATATTGTTTAACCCAGATGTGCTCATTTTATATACACTTCTCTGCACCTAGATTTTTTCAGTAATACTTCAATAATACCTCACAGATATTTTTCCCACTCAACTACTACAACTCATTTATTGATGATGTAGCTTTACCATAAGTTATCTATCATTCAACCATCAATGTACAGTCAACGTTTGGTCAACACTAATAATAACTATCCGTTGTATACTACAGGATCTGTTTCTGTGCAATAGACTCCATAGAGTGAGATTTCCAGCTCAAAGTATGTTTTAAAAGTACAGAGCCATGGCCATGTCTTTCCCCTAGAGGCTGTCCTAAAGCACCCTTCCAGCCATGTCTCAGGGTATCCTTCTCCCCACAGCCCAGCCAGCCATAGATGGTGTTGATTTTTAAATTGTGCCAGTTTCACTGGGACTTCGATATTTTCTTAACTAGCAGTGTTTTTGAGCAACTTGGACTATGTTTATTGGGCATGTGGATTTCCTGTGAACGATCTTTTTGAATTCACTGCTCATTTTTCAAGTGCTTAACTTTTATCCTTCTGTGTAAAATGGAAATTGTTATTAAGTCTTGTCATCTCCATTTCACATGATTTTCCAAATCTATCATTTGTGTATCACATTTTTGCAAGCTTTGTCCCCCAGAACGATCACTTGAGTCAGCACTGTTTATTAAATAAATATAATTTTCTCAAAATAGCGCCTTTGTATCAATGGTTATTGTGACTTCTTAGCAGATTTTGTTTCATTGGTCGACTTGTCAGTTTCTATGCTAGGTAATATCAATTTGTTCTGTTACCTGAAGAGGTAGACACCTGTCAGTATCCTGCTTTTTCATGTTTTTCTTCTCTATACCTTTTAAAGCAGCCGTAGTGTTGCAGTGATTAAGTGCTCATCTGCTAATCCAAAGAAGGTTTGGCAGGTCGAACCCACCAGGGGGCACTGAGGGGAAAGACCTGTTGTTCTGCTCCCATAATGATCACAGCCTAGAAAACCCTATGGGGCAGTGAAATGGGATCACTATGAGTCAGAAATGAACTCCAAGTCTCCTAACACCAGCAACATCCTCTGCTATCTACTGTACTATTTGTAGCATATGATTACTGTATACAATTAAAAAACAACTATCTTAATATTCCAACTGGAAATACATTCCACTTATATATTAGTTTTAGGGACCTCCATTTGATTGACAAGACTTCTCATTTGAAAATATGGCATATTTTTTGCGTATATTCAGGTTTCATTTTATGTATTTTAGTACATTAGTTTTCGTCATAGAGGTCCTTTGATGCTCTGGTCAAAACAATGTTTTCCTAAATATTTTACAGTTTTGAACACAGTTTGATCCAGTCAAGTCGTAGGGGAAAGAGAACGGTCTGCCCTTCTCACCCTTGCCAATTTGAGACCCTCATGTCTATACTGGAGACAAACCATTGATTTTGATGTATTTGTCTTTTATTCAGGTATGCAATTATATCATCATTATTTGAAAAATCTCTTATTATACTTATACTAGTTATTTAAATTTTCTAGTTTATTCCTTCACCTGAAAACTATGTTGAGTGATACCAAAATTTTTGTCTAGTTCCAAATTTATCAGAATGAGTTGAATATTAATTTTCCATTTATCTCACACCTGCTAAGTTTGGGGAGAATCTATTATGCCCCAATAGATAACTACTACTGTGACCTGCTGACCATTATTGGAATCACACACAACTTGTTTCTGACAGTGAAGTACTTCCACCTGGCCTCTGTGGAGCTGGGATCCCATGATTTGCATTGCTACTAGGCAGCCCAGCTCCCACTAACAACCTGAGCCTATAGACGATTGTTGCTGTTAGTTGTCATCAAGTCATTTCTGACTCATGACCACCCCATGTGGGCATAGTAGAACTAACTGTTCAATAGTGTTTTTAAGGCTTTCATCCTTTAGTAGCAGATGGCCAGGACTGTCTTCCGAGGACCCTCTGAGTACGTTCAAACTGCCAAACTGCCAGACTTTCGGATAACAGTCGAGCACTTAACTGTTTGTGGCGCCCAGGAACTCCCTACAAAGTATACATATTGGTAAGCTCTGTGTTGCTGGTGCTCCCCTCATCTCCGCATTCCTTATTCTTCTGATGAAATGGGTATCCTTCAGGACCTCCAAGAAATGGTCTTACAGAAGACTAACTCAGACATGCCCACATATTGGAGGCTTTTAATCACTCTTCCAACATCTGACACAGCAGGTCTGGCATTTCGATTTCAGAGAATGTGGGCCATTGCCTTTTCTAAGCTTCCAAAAGCAATCCCACAGCATATTAAACCCATTTCCAGAACCCTTGCTACGGCAATAAATCCTTGTCAACAAACTCTCCTTGACCCAACTTTATATTAAACTCCCCTTCACTCAGCACCTTCAGCACCCATTCCTCAGCACACCCCCGTCCTGCTCACACAAGGCAGCCAAGTCTTGCAGCTCCTTCAGTGTACAGTCCCTCCCCCCTCAACCACAACAGCACTGCCCCCGGTGGCTATGCTGGTATCTGACAACTAAGTATCTGGATCTCAGGACTCTGCAAAGGAAAGTGTTGAAGGTGGACGGGGAAGGGGCGGAGCCAGAACATAAAGTATGAACATTCCAGAGGCTGAAATTAAATGAGCCCAAATCTCACAGCTGCACACCCGTTGTGGACAGAAATAGCTCCAAGAGAAGCCCTCTCTCATATAAATGGGATAGAAGGTGCGTAAAGGAGAGAGACGGGCAGGTGGGCAGGTGGGCAGACACCTGAAACTCTGGCAGAGGAGAATCCTTCTCTCTGACCAGAGTATGGAAGAACCAGATATTGTAGAGAAAGCTCCATTACATTTTCTCTCGCTCTGCTGTTAACTGGCACGTAGTCAATTCTACCTCAAAGGGTGAGACTTTTCAAAAGCAGATTGTCAGGCTTGTCTTCTGAGGCGCTTCTTGACAGGTTCAAACTGCCAGCCTTTTGGCTGGTTGTCCAGTGCTTTGGCCCCATAGGAAGAACCAGTCACTGATGTGCACAACAGAATGAGGAGATTGAAGCCCCACCATTCCCACCAGTGGGCCAGGAAAGCACTCCTTCAGAACTCAGAGAGCAGAAGAGAAAGAGAGAGAGGAGGCTGTGCAAGAAAGAGATTCTGCAGACTTCCTATGAACTCCTGGTTCACCCCCCAGATGCATATGCATTGCCCTGACCCTAAGAAGCATTATCAAATCCTTTAAGACCCGCAGTATGGGTTAGAATGCCATCAAGGTTCCATACTGAGTGGCGCTCACATAGATGAGACTTTAATACAGCTGCAAAGCCTTCAAAAATTGAACTAACATTTGAACCACAGAATACAGAAGATGGGTCAGAACTTGGACCCTGAACATAACTGGGTCAATTGACTGCTAAAAAAAAAAAAATTCTCCATAAAATTTTTGCAGGACTTGTAGTCTCGAAATCATAAGACACAGATTTTAAAATGCTATTCTAATCATTCTCCAAGAAATAACAGGGACACTTTTTAAATAAATGGAAAGATAATAGGTGCTATTTGCAAATGAAAATTTTACTTGTTGAAAGTACAATGGTAGAAATAAAAAATTCAGTTGATATTTTCACAATAGCAGAATGGTGATGACAGAGAAAAAACTAAATACTTGAAATAGATCAGTAGAAAATATCCATTCTGCAAACAGAGAGGAAAATTTGGAAAAAAATGGACAGTGCCTCAAGAACTAGACAAAAAGCCTATTTATTGGAACTCCAGAAGAAGTGGAGAAAATGTGTGGTGTAGAAAATATATTTGAAGAAATACTGGTTGAACAGTTTCCAAATGTGGTGAAAGACAGAAACTTACAGATTCAAGAAGTTCAGCAAACCACAGCAAGTTAAAGAATTCTATGCCCCAATACCGTATTTGCACAAAAATATTCTGTGGGTTATGGGTTTTTTGCCAACCAGTGGGCCTTACCCCACATCCCAAGTATATCTGTAAGGACACTACTCTTTTTTTTTTTTTTTTTTTTTTTAACAGCAGCATGTAAAAACAAAAAAACAGTGTACTGTACTCACAGACATACCCGGGAGGGGAAAAACAGTTGACACACACATATATATATATAGAACATGTGTTATTTGCATAAAAATACCATACATCATAATCAACTGCAGAATAACAAAGCTCAAGAAAATACTCAGGAAGGAGGTAGAGAGAAAACAACACATTTCACCTGAGAAAAACAATTTGAATGACTCTGTATTCACTATCAGAAGCCAAGGAAGCCAAAAAAATAGATTGTGAAACAACATTTTTTCAAGCCTGAAAGATGGAAATACTAACCCAGAATTCTATGTATCATGTATCTATGTATCATTACCTTCAGGAGTAAAGCACAAATAATGCCATTCTTAGGGGAAGGAAAACTGAGAGAATTCATCACCACCAGACTTCTAAGTGAAACACTACGGGAAGTACTTCAGGTGGTAGACTTGGAACTTCAGTTGTTATTTAAGAAAAGCAGAAAACGTGGAAACTATGTGGTTAATATACTACGTCAACACTGTAGTTATTGGACAACATGGCGCTGGACAAGCCTCTTCAGAAAGTTTTTCCAGTCTCTTGGAAACGCTTGGAAATACATCCTGGCAAATCATTATCAGAGAATGGAATTAATTTTGACAACACCTGAGGGATGTCTGTAGTCAAGCCTCGTGAATAAACTGGAAAATAAATTTTCTGACTGAAACTAAGGTGTGGTAACAAAAAATGAGTCTCATTTCCCACGTGGCCATGAGCTGGCTGTGAAGGCCAGCCTTCCCCAGAGAGGCATTTCAAGCACATTGGGAGCAATGGCTTCCTGTTGTTATTGCTAGGTGCCATCGAGTGGGTTTCTGAGTCATTGTGGCCCAGTGTAAAAGGAGAACTGCCCCGATAGGGTTTCCTGGTTTGTAATCTTAACGGAAGCAGTTCGCCAGGTCTTTACTCCTTAGAGCCTTTTGGTGGGTTCAAAAACCTAACCTTCGGTTAACAGCCGAGTGCTCAAACTTGGCACCACTTGGGATCCTTGGAGCAATGGCAGCACCACAGAATTTGGTAGAAACCTTCCCATAGGCCTTCTCTGAGAGGTAACCCCTTCCTTAAGGACCAAGTTTAGGTTTTATGTGTACTCATTCTACATAAAGTCTAGATAAGCATTACAGTGCTTCCTTGAGCAGAGAATATTGTATATGCCCTCCATAAACAAAATGTGTCAAGGGCAAAGTTTAATATTAAACCAAAGCATTTCCCGTCAGTCTTTACCTGAGAGGGTCTTCGTGAGAATTTCCTGAGACTCTTGGAAAAGGACTTAGTAGACACTGCTTCTTTTTACCTCTTCGCTCCTGAACAGAAACTGCTGCTAAGAGGTCATGTGTCAAGCCCCAAACGCCTCTTCTTATCCTGAATGTAAGCCGTGTAATAAGACCAGGAACTAGGCATTCAGCTGGGTGAAGAAACCCAGGAGTACTTCCTGTCTTCAACACCTTCCAGTTCCAGCGAAATCCTGTTACAAGTCACTAGATCAGCCCAGGAGCTGGAAGACTGAAATTCCTGGTCCTCTGACAACTGGGAAGGGCAGGGTGGGGTTAGGCAGAGCCTCCTTGACCATCACTTGCCCCAAGAGGCTCTGGAGGCTGCTTCACGTTGTAAGTCAAAGGCCCTTCCAGCCCAGGCACATAACAGCAGGGGAAGACTTTGTCCATTGAAAGAAAAGATGGGTACAGGAGTGGCAGGTTTTAGGGCACTCAACATTGGTCAGCTTTACGACTTCAGGACATCCTGGCCCATGGTTGCCTTCACAACTGGGCCTTTATAGCCTCTTCACCTCTCCATCCTTCCCAGTTTTCTCCCAGCACCATGGGCTGTGGCTTCTGCTAGTTTCAATGATTTCAGTATTTCAGTAGCTCCTCACCCCACTCAGGGCAGGCAGTTTTGCAGACTGCGGGACACAAATCCACAGTGCTGTTTACATGTCCTTCAGCAGAAACACTTCTGAGGGTACAAGTTGGCCTGACAGATTCTGAGACCCAGGCAGAGAGAAGCCCGGGGGAGGGTCACTGGCTTCAGGAAGTGTCAGCACTCTCAGGGTCATGTCCCTGGGGTCATGCCCAATTGCAGGAAAAATGAAGTGGGCTCTGAAGCTCAGCGTGTTGACCATCCAGTACACAGACCCCGGAAGCCTCTGGAGGATTCTGTCTTAGTCTAACCCAGCACTGGGGAAATCCTCACAGGGTGACAGCAGTGATATGCCTGAGGATCTTTATTCTAAAAGTCTCAAAGCAGTTGATACAGTCTTGAGGTGGGAGATGAGAAAGCTTGGGACCACCGAGAGAGGGTGGCAAAAGAAGGAAGCCCCTATCACTCCCGTTGTTCAAGTTTTTTTTTTTTTTAATTGCAACTGGGGCTCCAAACAGGTCTTTGTTGTTGAAGTTGTATTTCTCTGTGTTAATTTATGATCCTTAACTCAAATCTAGAGTTTCGAGCTCATTTTCATAATTCCTCTTTAGTCTGCGGAGACAGGAGTCTGCCTTCAGCCAGTGGTGAGAGTGGAGGAAATAAAGTCCCTAGTCCAGACTGGGGCAGGCTCTGCTGCTCCACAAACTAGGGGTGTGGTCCCTGGACAGCCCTTCTGAGGGCAGCACAGGAGGGGCGTCCCACCTGGAGAAAGGGCAGAGGAGGGTGGGAGATTGTTTGTGTGAGCAGTGTGGCCTCTGTGGCTTTGCCTTCTCCTCCCGGAAGTGCAACCTGGGGCCCTCCACGTGAGGACCCAGAGTCCGAGGGTGACCACAACTCTCCTACCCTTTCTGGGTCATCCTCTGGACCCAAGTCCCCATACGCCTCCTCTGCCCTACTATCCCAGCATAAGCACTGTGACTGGGCTCAGGGATGTACCATGGGTCTTGACCTCTGTAGCCTCAGGCTTCCCCTAGTTCTGGTGGGACCTGTGAGCCTAGCAGGTCTGAGTTCAGGGCAGGGCTGGGTGGGCTGGGACTCTGGAAAAAGGCTCCTGCAGCCAGCTCCTTCCTGATGCACGTGAGATTGTGGTGGGGCAGCCTCCGACCCCGCACCTCCCCTAGGCGCCCCTCTCCACACAGCCCTGCCCAGTCCCCTTCCCATCCAACCGTCTAACCACCTCCTCCTGCCTCCTAGTTCTAGAGGAGTGCTCTTTTGATGCTCATTTGTAACTGGCACCCCATGACCCTGCAGAGAGTCAATCCAGCTAATGACCTCAACCTGAAGTGCACAACTTTGAAACTGCTAGATAGGTGGGAAATGAAGAAAAAAAAAAAAAAGAGGAGAAACACTTAACAAGAAGAACGATTACAGAAAAAGTTATATGGGACTGTATTCTCACATCATGGACTCAAAGAGACTGGGTTGTATTTTTGTTTGCAAATAAGTCTTAGATAAGGGAATTGGTGCCAGGAATAGATGTAGAGTCTGACTTTGGAAAAATGAGGGAATATCTGGGATTGATTAATTGACGTGGATGAGACTGAAAATAGTGATAACAACATAACATTTAAAGAGGAAATCCTAGCAGCCTAGAACATGCAGTGGAAATTTTTCTAAGTAGCACCAGAAAAGACCTTTAATCACTACACAAAATGGTCAGTAGTTCAAGATCTCCCTAAGAAAACAGGAGGCCGAGACCACTCTCATTCAGGTTGCGGCAAACAGGCAAGAAACAGAGCATTTTAATCTTGTGCAAAGTCAGAAAAGAAGAGAAAAAGATGAGATGCTCCTCTACTTCATCCCTAAGGCTACTTTAATATTGACACCAAATTAGACAAGGATGATAGAAGAAGAGTTACAGGGCAAGCACGCCAAGTAACTGGGATGCAAAAACCTACATAAAATACTGGCAAAGGAAATCCAGCAAAGTATAAACCATGTAATATGCCATCATCAAGGGGGTTTATCGTCAGCATGCAAGCTTGAGTGAACACTAAAGATTTAATAATTTAATTCATCACATGCATAGATGGAAGAAGAAAAGACATGCTCATCTCAAGAGATGGGGACAAAGCAGTTGATAAAATCCAATCACACTGAGAGATAAGGACGCTGAGCAATCATGGACCAGAAAAGGAGTTCCTTAAGTTGGAAAAATACAACTGGCATGATAGTTCATGGTGAAATGTGGGACATTCTCTTTAAAATTAATTAGCATTAAAATAAGGATGCTTTTCCAATTTGAAGACTGGTGTCTGGCATCTTAAACGTTAGCAAGCAGCCATCTAAGATGCAACCATTGGTCTCAACCCACCTGGATCAAAGGAGAATGAAGAACACCAAGGACACGAGGTGATTACGAGCCCAAGAGACAGAAAGGGCCGCATAAATCAGCGACTACATCATCCTGAGACCAGAAGAACTAGTCGGTGCCCGGCTATAACCAATGACTGCCCTGACAGGGAACACAATAGAGAAACCCTGACGGAGCAGAAGAACAGTGGGATGCAGACCCCAAATTCTCAAAAGACCATACTTAATGGTCTTACTGAGACTGGAAGGATCCCGGTGGTCATGGCTCCCAGACCTTCTGTTGCCCCAGGACAGGAACCATTCCCGAAGCCAACTCTTCAGACATGGATTGGACTGGGCAATGGGATGGAGAGGGATGCTGGTGAGGATTGAGCTTCTTGGATCAGGTGGACACTTGAGACTGTGTTGGCATCTCCTGCCTGGAAGGGAGATGAGAGGGTGGAGGGGGTTTAGAAGCTGTGAAAAGGACACGAAAAGAGAGAGTGGAGGGAGAGAGCAGGCTGTCTCATTAGGGGGAGAGTAATTGGGAGTGTGTAGCAAGGTGTATACGGGTTTTTGTGTGAGAGACTGACTTGATTTGAAAATTTTCACTTAAAGCACACAAAAAAATCATTAAAAACAGAAGGATGCTTTCTATCATTATTTATATTAAATATTTAACACTGGAGGTCCAAACAAAACGACAACAAAAAGAAGGAAAAGCTGCAACTGCTATTATTCATAGATTACAGAAATGCCTCCACAGAAAAATTTCCAAACCATTGAAATTAATGCTAGTCAATCCTAAATATAAACTAAAAAATAAACTGCATTTCTATACATCGGCATCAAACCGACTCTGTTGTAGCTCTTAGTGAAAGCAGAGGACACTGATAAGGAAATAGCAGGATTTGGGTGGGCTAGACAAGGAGGGGAGAACACTATTTTACACCAGGCTTCATGTATAACCATGGGTATGTGTTAGTCATCTAGTGCTGCCATAAGAAAAAAATAACACAATTGGGTGGCTTTAAAGAACAGATATTTATTTTCTCACAGTTCGGGAGGCTAGAAGTAGGAATTCAGGGCATGGCTCATGTCTACTTCAGCTTCTAGCAGCTTCCAGCCACCCTTTGCGTTCCTGGCCTTGTAGATTATCTTCCCCTTTGTCTGTCTCCCTCTTCCCCTATTTGTGTCTGTGTCTATTCTGCTATTTTTATAACTCAGAAGGGATTGGGGTTAGGACCCACCCTACACTGGTATGGTCTCATAAAAATAATTTTAAAAATCCCCTATTTCCAAATCAGGTCACATTTATAGGTACAGTAGTTAGAATTTCAACATACCTTTGGGGTTACACAATTCAGTCCATATAGTACCCTCACCAGATATTCTGGACTGAGAGTAAAAACATGAGCAGCTGAGAGTTCTATTTTTTCTATATTAGTTGGCTATAACTTGTCTGATTCCACCCATATAAACTTTGGAGCAACTTATTATGAAGGACCAGACCAACCTTTATTAGCCATGTCCATTATACAGAAAAACGCACACATTCCCATCACTGAAGCCCTGAGAAATTCATCGATAAGGGTGGAATGGGGTTGGGACCAAGAATTGTTTCATGGCGTTGATAACATGGCATAGCTGTTAGACATCTACGTAGAGATGTCAGGTAATAATACTGACAGCTAACACTTACTGGTGCCAGGACTCTTGTGAGGGCTTCTCCTCTCTTAAGATACTTTCTCTGCATGATACCCATGTGAGGAATGTATCATTATAAGGCACATTTTACAGACGAAGAACTCAGTACAGAGAGTTAGGCTGACATTTGAATATAAGTAGCAAACCAGGAGGAGTTGAAATGGATGGAGGTGTAAACATCGCATCCTCAGATACAGACAGACAGCCACTGATTCACTGAGGCATCCTAGAGAGAGGGTGTCAATAGGGAGAGAGAGGACTAAGCACTGAGCCTGAGGGCACTCTGACATCTACAAGCCAGACAGATGAACGGCAGCCAACAAAGCTGTCTGAAGTCCAGTGTGGTTCCTGGAGCATGGTATGTCCTTTCTCTGGGCTGCATTTTACCAGTCCCCCTCCCACCCACACTGGGTTTCCCCTTTACAATGGCAGGGACAGTGGATACCTTTCACCACTGTGTCCACATGATGTAGATTATTCCTGGCACATGGAATCTCTCTAAATATTGACTGATTGAAAAAACAAAAGATGAAAATGATGAATGAAATCATAGTTTGCTACCCCCACATGTCTGTCAGTTTGTCGTACTGTGGGGGCTTGTGTGTTTCTGTGATGCTGGAAGCTATGCCACCGGTATTCAGATACCAGCAGGGTAACCCATGGAGGACAGGTTTCAGCTGAGCTTCCAGTCTAAGAGAGCCCAGGAAGAAGGACCTGGCAGTCTACTTCTGGAGAGCATTAGCCAGTGAAAACCTTATGAATAGCAACGGAACACTGTCTGATATATGGCTGGAAGATGACCTCCCCAGGTTGGAAGGCACTCACAAGATGACTGGGGAAGAGCTGCCTCCTCAAAGGAGAGTCAACCTTAATGACATGGATGGAGTAAAGCTTTTGGGACCTTCATCTGCTAATATGGCACTTCTCAAAATGAGAAGAAACAGCTGCAAACATCCATTAATAATTGGAACCTGGAATGTACGAAGTATGAATCTTGGAAAATTGGAAATCATTAAAAATGAAATGGAATGCACAAACATCGATATCCGAGGCATTAGTGAGCTGAAATGGGCTGGTATTGGCCATTTTGAATCAGACAATCATCTAGTCTTCTATGCTGGGAATGACAACTCGAGGAGGAATGATGTTTCATTCATCGTCAAAAAGAACATTTCAAGATCTATCGTGAAATACAACGCAGTCAATGGTAGGATAATAACCATACTCCTACAAGGAAGACCAGTTAATACGACTATTATTCAAATTTACACACCAACCACCAGGGCCAAAGATGAAGAAATAGAAGATTTTTTTCAGTTGCTGCAGTCCGAAATTGATCGAACGTGCTATCAAGATGCATTGATAATTACTGGCTATTGGAATGCAAAAGTTGGAACCAAAGAAGGATCAGTAGTTGGAAAATACGGCCTTGGGGATAGAAATAATGCCGGAGATCAAATGATAGAATTTTGCAAGACCAATGACTTCTTCACTGCAAATACCTTCTTTCACCAACATATACGGTGACTATACACATGGACCTCGCCAGATGGAACACACAGAAATCAAACTGACTACATCTGTGGAAAGAGACGATGGAAAAGCTCAATATCATCAGTCACAACACGGCCAGGGGCGGACTGTGGAACAGACCATCAATTGCTCATATTCAAGTGCAAGCTGAAATTGAAGAAAATGAGAGCAAGTCCACGAGAGCAAAAATATCCCACCTGAATTTAGAGACCAACTCAAGAATAAATTTGACACATTTAACACTAGTGACCGAAGACCAGACAAGTTTTCAAATGACATCAAGGACATCATCCATTCTTCAGAAAGCAAGAGGTCACTGAAAAGACAGGAAAGAAAGAAAAGATCAAGATGGGTGTCAGAGGAGACTCTGAAACTTGCTCTCGAACGTCGAGCAGCTAAAGCAAAAGGAAGAACTGATGAAGTAAAAGAACTGAAGATTTCAAAGGGCCTCTCAAGAAGACAAAGTAAAGTATTATAACGACATGTGCAAAGAGCTGGAGATGGAAAACCAAAAGGGAAGAACACGCTCGGTGTTTCTCAAGCTAAAAGAACTGAAGAAAAAAATCAAGCCTCGCGTTGCGAAAGTGAAGGATTCCATGGGGAAAATATTAAACGATGCAGGAAGCATCAAAAGAAGATGGAAGGAATACACAGAATTATTATACCAAAAAGAATTGGTCAATATTCAACCATTTCAAGAGGTGGCCTATGATCAGGAACCAATGGTACTGAAGGAAGAAGTCCAAGCTGCTCTGAAGGCATTGGTGAAAAACAAAGCTCCAGGAATTGATGGAATATCAATAGAGATGTTTCAGCAAACAGATGCAGCGCTGGAGATGCTCACTCATCTATGCCAGGAAATATGGAAGACAGCTTCCTGGCCAACTGACTGGAAGAGATCCATATTTATGCCTATTCCCAAGAAAGGTGATCCAAACGAATGTGGAAATTATAGAACAATATCATTAATATCACACGCAAGCAAAATTTTGCTGTAGATCTTTAAAAAACGGCTGCAGCAGTATATCGACAGGGTACTGCCAAAAATTCAGGCCAGTTTCAGAAGAGGACGTGGAACCAGGGATGTCCTTGCTGATGTCAGATGGATCCTGGCTGAAAGCAGAGAATATCAGAAGGATGTTTACCTGTGTTTTATTGACTATGCAAAGGCATTCGACTGTGTGGATCATAACAAACTATGGATAACACTGGGAAGAATGGGAATTCCAGAACACTTAATTGTGCTCATGAGGAACCTTTACATAGATTAAGAGGCAGTTGTTCAGACAGAACAAGGGGATACTGATTGGTTTAAAGTCAGGAAAGGTGTGCGTCAGGGTTGTATTCTTTCACCATACCGATTTAATCTGTATGCTGAGCAAATAATACGAGAATCTGGACTATATGAAGAAGAACGGGACATCAGGATTGGAGGAAGGCTCATTAACAACCTTCATTATGCAGATGACACAACCCTGTTTGCTGAAAGTGAAGAGGACTTGAAGCACTTACTAATGAAGATCAAAGACCACAGCCTCCAGTATGGATTACGCCTCAACATAAAGAAAACAAAAATCCTCACAACTGGACCAACGTGCAACATCATGAGAAATGGAGAAAAGACTGACGTTGTCAAGGATTTCATTTTACTTGGATCCACAATCAACAGCCATGGAAGCAGCAGTCAAGAAATCAAAAGACACATTGCATTGGGCAAATCTGCTGCAAAGGACTTCTTCAAAGCGTTGAAGAGCAAAGATCTCACCCTGAAGACTAAGGTGCACCTGGCCCAAGCCATGCTATTTTCAATCACATCATATACATGTGAAAGCTGGACAATGAATAAGGAAGACCGAAGAAGAGTTGACGCCTTTGAATTGTGGTGTTGGCGAAGAATATTGAATATACCACGGACTGCCAAAAGAACGAACAAATCTGTTTTGGAAAAAGTGCGGCCAGAAAGCTCCTTAGAGGCAAGGATGGCGAGACTGCGTCTTAACATATTTGGATATGTTGTCAGGAGGGATCAGTCCCTGGAGAACGACATCATGCTTGGCAGAGTACAGGGTCAACAGAAAAGAGGGTGACCCTCAATGAGGTGGATTGACACAGTGGCTGCAACAATGAGCTCAAGCATAACAATGATTGTAAGGATAGCGCAGGATCAGGCAGTGTTTCGTTCTGTTGTGCATAGGGTCCCTATGACTCAGAACTGACTCGACGGCACCTAACAACAACAACAACAATCTCTGAATACTTTAAGGGCCTTCGTGTGTAAGATGGAGAAAATATGATCTGAGTTGATCCTGAGACTATCTCTTAGTGTTAAAGAATGCTGAATACCAATTAGATAAAAAGGTTCAATAGCAAAGATCTCTGTTAAAAGATTTAAGTATAGGTTGAAGATTACTAGAAACATGCACATTTAATATTTCAACTATAGTCAAATTGCTAAAATTATATACTCCTTGCACACAGCAGAATATAATACAACAATTTGATGCTGTCTGTAAAATAAACAAAACATTATCATGGAAAAGGCTAATGTTGAGTGAAAGGAGCAGGATATAATATTTATGTGAATATACATAAATGTGTGTGACACACATATAAAACCCATTGCCATGAGTCTATTCTTACTCATGGTGTTCCCATGTGTGTTAGGGTAGTCTCCAAATTTTCAAGGACTAGAATATACTTCTATAAGCAGGACAAAATTAAAGGAATATATTTAAACAATAAATGAACAGAAGTGAAAGAATTAAACCTGCAGAGAGGCTGCCCAGGAACCCAAGACTACAATAACATTGGTATGGAAAGCAGAATGATGGTGTCGGGAAGCCTGGTGGTCACCTGCTTCCAGCTCTAAAGAGAAAAACAAATAAACCAGGGGAGAAGGCAGTGAGCCAGAAGAGTGGGAGAAATCAAGTATTTCTCGAGTGCCAACTAAGGCTGAGCCTCTGCTGATGGCATGTAGTCCCTCATTTAAACCTTAGAAGGATGTAATGGGTGGGATAGACCTTGTTATCCACTTTCATCATGCAACATTTTATTAATTTGAACAGTAGCATGTTATAAAAACAAATTAGAAAATAGAGAAAAGTGTAATAAAAGAATACGTCTCATCCATTGAGTACTATTATGTTGCCTCAGCAGCTGCTCATTGTTTTTGTTGTTGCAAACATACCACACAACCTTTGGTGACTGAACAACTGACAGTAATTAGCATTAATTGGCTGTGCAACCCTGCCCTTCATCAATGTGACTTTTCCACCACTGTTAACCAGAACTCAGTCTCCATATGCAGGAACACCCCTTTATTTCCTCCCTCCTGCCCCTGGTAACCCCTAATAAACTTTTATGTCTACACATTTGCTTGTTTTTGTAAAAGATGGGTTTTTGAATCTGAAAGTTCACGACAAGCCACAAGGGTCAATTCATGTGGTAGAAGTATTTACAATACATATATCCTACTACTGACTTGGGTCTGAAATACATAAAGAACAATCCAAAAAGAAAAAAGGAAAAAGAAAGCAGACAGTTTGATAGAAAAATGAGCAAATACTTGAACACTGTATAAAAGATTTCTATATGGCCAAGAAACATAGGAAAAGTGACAAACTTTCACTGGTTATCAGAGAAATTCTAATTAAAAGCCACAATGTGATACTATCCCCTACAGGCCAGAATGGCTAAAATGGAAAAGATGGAAAATACCAACTATTGGGTATAACGTGGAGTAACTGGAGCTCTAATCTACCGCTAGTGGAAGTGTAATTTGGTACAACCACTTTAAAAATGTTTTGTCCATATCTACAAAAGCTGTGAACATACATATATCCTAGGACTCAGCAATTCTACTTCAAGATACATACCCAGTAGAAATGGGTACATATCTTCACCAAAACACATACACTTCTCAACATCCACTAAGGAATGAACACCTTCCTTAGGAATGTCTAACTTTTAAAGCATTATTCTCTGTCTGTTCTAAGGTGATGCCCATATATGATGATAAGTTTACACAGAAAAGTCTAGAGCTTTATGTGAAATTCAGCAGCAAATCTCTAGAGGCTCATGTTCTCATAGCTTCTGTCGCCTCTGCAGCCCCTGCTTCTGTCTGTCCATCTGCTGGGCTGCACCACATGGAACCAGTTATGAAATTCAAGCCCATCTTACACTCGCCAAGGTCCTATTCACACAAAATTTGTATTAGCTTAAAAGAAAAGGTGTGTAGATAAGACACACAAGGGATTTAATTGCAGCAAAACAAACCTTAAAATGAAATGGCTGGGAATGGTGGGCCTCCCTTTGTAAAAAGGCGTCTCTGTACAGACTACGGGAAAATGCAGTTAAGATATGGGTCATGGGAAAAGGAGCGTTTGTAGCAATTTGGTAATTACTCAGACCACCTGTAAAAATGTTTTCATCCTTTTTCTCATACCTTACACAAAACAAAATTCCAGATGGATCGAATATTTAAAATTAAAATATGCAACCATAAAAATTTTAGAAGTGTTTATTTTCTTTTTATTGATAAAAGAGAAAGACTTTTTAAAAATCCCAAAATATGAAGGCTAAAACTGTTAAGATCTATAGATCTTTGGCATATCAAAAAGTATATGAAGGGAGTAAAAATACAGGCAAAAAGCTGAAAAAAAGTTTGCAGGCTAAGGATTTGAATAGAGATTTTTCAAAAGCAGATACAGAAACTGTCAACAAGCACAGGAAAAGAAGCGTAACCTCATTAGTCATCAGGGAAATGCAAATCTAAACTAAAGTGCACTATTATTTCAAAAGCAGTAAGATGGCTAAACTCAACAGGATGGACAACAAGTGTCGGCGACGATGTGCAGAAGCTGGAATACTGCTGGTGGAAATGTAAAATGATCCAATTGTTTTGGAAAATGGTTTGGCAATTCTGCAGAAAGTTAAACATAGAATTACCATACAACACTGCACTTGCACTCCTAGGTCTGTAGCCCGGAGACTCAAAAGCATGTTCACATACAAACTTACACAGAGTATTCCTAGTAGTGTTATTCGTAACAGCCAAAATGTGGAGAGAACCCAGATGTCATGACGTGACAGGATGTGGTATATTCATAGACTGGAATATTACTCAGCCACAAAAAGGCACCAAGTACTGATACATGCCACAACATGGACGAACCTTGAGAACATTACGCTAAATGAAAGAAGCCAAACACAAATGACCGCATCGTGTATGATTTCATTTACATGAAATGTCCAGAACAAACCAACACAGACAGAAGTAGATTAGTGGTTGCTACGGCTTGGAGGAAAGGAGTAATGAGGATGACTGTTAATACGCCTTTATTAACAAGGGCCTTTATTTACGGGGCACTGAAAATATTCTGAAGCTAGACAGTGGTGACTGTTGTGCCAAGTCTGCCCATATACTAAAAGCCAAGGTATTGTGCATATTTTCAAAGGCAGTGTTACGGCAGGTGAATTGTATCTCAATAGAAATATTTGTGATTCCTAAAAGACTAACTTTTCAATTAACATATAGAACCTATAAATCAGTAGGGAAAAAAAAATCCAATTTTAAAATGTCTCCCTCCAGAGCAAAGGGAAGGGGGTACATTCCATCCGTACAGCTTATTTTTTTATCTCTTCATTATTCAAGTTCTATTCTCATCTTATGTAACTCTAAATTATACAAATAATTGTCTCCATTTTCCTTATCCCTGTTTTCACTATTTAACTAAATAAAGACAGCAACACAGTGTTTTTTATAAAAACCCACCCACATTCACTCAAATCATTTTTTAGCACTTCTTAGGTGCCAGGTACCAGGATGCTCTGACAAACACAACAGACAAGTTCCTGCCCGCATGGGCCTTCTATTTTTGTGAAGCAGGCAGATGATAAACCAGCCAACCAGCTCTTAATGTAACCTAACATTACGGAGGGAAACATGTAATTTTGGAGCTATCTCAAGCTGTGTCTCTCTCACAAACATTTCTCCGAATCTAGTGAAAAGTAAACACCTCGAAAGAACTCTGTGGGGCCAATAAATGTGAAAAAGCCATTTCATTTCAGTTTTGTTTTGTTGCTTTCACCTGCAACCCTGTCATTATTTTTCAATAACATGATTATGGAGCTGACATCAAACTCCCACCACCCGCCTGAAAGAAAAAACCAAACCCGTAGCCATCGAGTCAATTCTGACTCAAAGACCCTACAGGACAGAGTAGAACTGCCCCATAGGGTTTCCAGGGAGCAGCTGGTGTTAGGACACAATTCCCTCTTATAAGAATCTGAAAGCTGTTCACTGTGGATGTGGGAGGGACTCAGTAACACTTGCAGAGATTTCCACGTGGGTGGGGCGCTGTAGTGTGAGCATCGAGGGAATGGACCCCATGTGCGCTTTGCATCCTTCTGCAGATTATGACACAACAAACATTCACTCTTCATTGACCTACATCTTGTAAGAGAACAGAGGGAATTGTTAGGCGGGACCCTTCAAAAATGCAGGGCAAGAAATTTTATTGCAACATTAAATGGAAAATAAAATCTTCCTACATTTTTCCCCCTTCCCTACCTCATTTCAAGGAGATTGCTGGACTCACAGTGTTGAAGCCCTGAAACTTCAAGACTCTGAAGAGTCTGTGGTAAAAGCCTCAGCTCACTGAGGTGATCAGACTGAGTGAACTGGAGCCCAGGGGAAGAGTGACAGTCAGATAGTAGGGTCCTAGACATTGGGAAGGGGTAGGATCTCCTTCTTGATAGTGCCCTGGAGTAGGTTACAGCACCTCAAAGGCTGATGGAGGCACATAAGTAGACAAAAGCTGTTATGCTGTTGACAGCCCCACCAAGGTTCTCATGCTCCAGCTGAGAATGGAAACAGCAGAACGAATGCTTCTAGAGAGATCACCCACATAGGCTGAGGCAACGGGTGTGCTGAAGGTCTTCTCCAAGCACTGGTCCTTCATTAGACCCTGGGAATTACTGCATATCTGGATGAGGGAGTACCCTAAAGGTAAGTGAGGTTAAAAACTCCCCTCAATTTTGTAAGCACGTAGTTCTGAGCCTCAATTCATTTTATTTTTTAAAAAATCATGCTTTTTTTCATACATGATTTTGTGTAGACTCGCACTTACAATTTGTATTACTAATTCATGCAGTAAGTCAACAAAGATTTCCTGTATAAACAGCTACATGTCAGACCCTAGGCCAGATGCTCTTGGTGATGAAATGACTTAGAGAAGTTGCCTCACTGCCTGGTGAGAGAAACGGCCAAGTTAACAGGTGTATCAGTCACGTATTGCTGTGTAACAAATGACTCCAAAATATAGTGTCTTAAAAAAAAAACAATTTACTAAGCTCACAATTTTGCAGGTTGTCAATTTGGGGTTCTTCTGATCTGGGCCAGCCACAGTGGCTCGCAGCAGGGCTTACTCATGTGTCTACAATTTGCTTCCAGGTCACCTGTGAGCCAGTTTGCCTCAAATCAACTCAGTGAAACCGCTGGATCCTCTTTCCAATGGTCCCTCATCATTCAGCAGGCTGGCCTGGGGTCACTCCCACAGGTTCTCAGGGTTTAAGAGCAACAAAAGGGCAAGACTCAATGTAAAATCTTTTCAATTCTCTCCTTGTATCATCTCTGCTACTATTCCAAGGGCCGAAGCAACTGTATGGTCAGCCTTCAACTAACAGGTGGAAAAAGACTCCTACTGCTAATGAAAGGTGCTCTGGAGTCTCATAGAAGGCATGGGCACAGAGAGAGGAAGAATGTGTAGTAAATGCAATTGTGTTTTATGCTGTGGTAAAGGGTTTCCTGGGTATAATGGAGTACAGAGCAAGAAGTGGACTCATCTACCAGGAGAAGATTCAGGGAAGACTACAACCAGGAAGTCATGCCTGAACCAAGTTGGGAATATGACTGAATAGTTAAGGGGTTAAAAAAGGCCGAGCATCCAGGAAGCCCCAGGTATTTTCCAGAGGCTTCAGTAAACGGGGAAGGATGGCTTGATGAGAAAAGTCTGAGGAAACAGGGTAAAAGCACTGGGGGATTTGTTACATTTGTGAACAGGCACAGATTATCTTTTGTTCTATTGTTTCCCTACCATTCCTGCCTCTTCTGTCCTTTGGGGTCACACAAAACAAGCCCCTACCATCCCCATGTTGGAACTTTTATTTTCCTTGGAGAACTCTCCTCCTTCCTCATCACCACCCCAACCTTCTTAATTTCTTCCTCAAATGGTCTCCCCATTTGCTGGTTTCTCTTCTAAATGGCCTCCTAAACAAAAACAGAGGCTGTCATGGGCTTTCCCCAAGTCAACTCCCAAACTTCCCATTCTGGCTGACCACAAAATTCCTGAGTCTTAGGGCTTTTTGGTAAGTCATAAACCTCATCTGTTCCAGTGGGGTCAGTTTTCTTCACTTCCACGCTTCACCAGGGAGAGTAGGCCAGCAGATGGGAAGGGAGAGAACATCTCCTAGTCAGAGAGCAGAGCCTGTGTGAAGACTCAGAGGCTAAGGAGACCTAAGAGGGGCTCAGAGTGGACATTTTATAACCAGAGCTGGAGAGACATGATTCCAACAGAGTCAAATGAGAGGACTGGGAGAAAGCAGCTGCCCATTATACTGTTATCATTCCCTGTGCTCTCTTTACCCACCAGGGGATAGTAACCCCTTACACGGCACGGAAAAGTTTCAATTCATTTTTAGTATCTAATCTCCTTCTTCCCACATTGGCACTAGCACTTCTCAAGTGCCTACCTGACAGTTTCATGTTTTTCTGGTTGCCGTGTTTAGCTTCAAACTGGGCCCATGGAACTCAGCAGTGTCAGCAATGATGTCACACAGGATTACGGAAGCCTTGGTGCTAACTCAGATCTCAGCTGCTTTTTGAAAAGGGTGCCAACCTCAGGTCTTGTGGGAGAGAAACTGTAGCTACTGAATCAAGGAAATTCAGGAGCAAGCCAGAGTCCCCAGGTTATCAAAGCTTCCTGCTGGGAGAAGGGATAAAGGTCCTTCAGACCATTATGTTTGGACATCTTCACCCAAGCAGGATGAAACAGTGACACACGAGGAAAAGGCCTTTCTCTAAGACTCCAGATAAAGGTGAGGAAAAGTTGTCCCAGATTGATGAGTGCTACAGAACAAAAGGTCTGACTTCCACCAGAAAAGAGAGCCATGGTAGGACAAGATGAAGGATTTGGGATGAATGGATAAGGTCATAAGGAAGATTCTCCTGAGAAAGCACATTCTGTCATTTAGTAGATAATTAACCAAAGTTTATTTTGTCAATAAGAAATGTAGGAATAAATGAGGGATGAAATGAAAGAATTCAATTGTAAGTTTGAGAGCTTTCCAGAATAGCTGCAGACAAGGCACTCTTTTGTTCTGGATCTGAACATGGTGGAAAGGAAGGAAGCCAGTGGGCAACTGGGGCAGAGAGTATAGGATGGTGGAAAGGGTGGGTTGCAAGAAGCGTACTTCATTATTATATTTTCTAATGAGATGGAATTAATATACCATGTGAAGAACTAAGGAAATTTCTCAGGAGGTTCTGGGAGTGGTAGGTTGAAGAGGCCAGAACCCACATCATTGAGGGCAGAAGAAGGGCTGTAGACTCCTTCCTAGATCCAGGAACTCCCCTTCCCCTCCTATGTCTCCTGCCCACCTCCCTCAAGAGCCTAACAACCCCTAACCACAAACATGGCTACAGGATAGAATTTTTTATTTTCCTACTTTTCTTAACCTGAGCTTCATCTAGGATCAGTCATGTATCACTCTTTTCAGGCCAGTGTTGTTGCCCTCCCCACTACTATTACCTCTGCTGTCCTCCTCCACCCAGTGCTGCCCTCCACTGGCCCAGCTTCCTGCTGCTTCCTGGTTTTCTGACTGGCCTCTAATACCCTTTGAGAGATCCCCCACCCCATCTTCTGTCTGTCACTGGAGCTTACACTCCCCTCCCAAACTCCTTCTCTTTCTTCCTTAACTCGCCAATCCTTCCCTCAAACTCAGAAAAAAACTGACCCTTAAGCTGACATATACAAGCCCCGCTCGCCCACACAGGAGGCATGGTTGTGATTCAGCTACTAAGGTTTGTGCCATCAGACTCTCAAATACGGACATCTGTTTCTGCCTCACGCTGAAGGACATGGTAATGGGCTTCTGTGCAGAGAAAGGCAATTTTAATCTCCTGGTGTAGGCTAGTTAAGGGTACGAGGAGAAGTTTTAAATCACACAGAAAAGTACAAATTACGCTGTCTCTTTAAGTATAATTCCTTCTGTGAAAATCCTTCCCTTAAAAGGAGGATGAAAACAAGTTACAAAGAGGAGACCGATTCTCCTGTTTCAATGTTTACACTCTAAATTTACTAAAAAAAATAACTTTCATAGAAAACACCTTTTAGAGAAACCATGTATTATCATGAAGGTGCAGAGGATGAGGTAACTCCCATATGCCACAGGAGCAAATTCACTTCCATCCAACAAACGCAAAAAAAAAAAAAATTTTTTTAATGTGGCGATCCTCTGTTTATATTATAAACTATCACTGGATAAACCTTCGGCTGCTAACTAAAAGGTTTGGCAGTTGGAATCCACCAGCTGCTCCTTGGAAACCCTAAGGGGAGTTCTACTCTGTCCTATAGGGTTGCTATGAATTGGAATCTACTAAAAGAAAACTGGGAGTTTTATTTTTAAATCAATGTATTATAATTTTTTGAAAAACGATAGACTTTTGCTATAAGGTAGTACCATCACTGAAATTTTCTGGAGGAGACTTTATTGCCCAGAGTAAATTCCCTAAAGTATGGTCGGTGCCTGGGGAAGAAGAAAGAAACCATGGGGACTGTGGAAGTGGAGGATGGTGGTGATGGAGAGGCCTCCAGGGATCCCTAGACCAGAGACTTAGGTCACAGTTGAGACACCAGAGCCCAGAGGGCTCATGTAAACTAACTCTCCATTATTGCAAGTCTCAACCCAAGAGGAAAGTGTCACTCAGGGTAGAACATGAGAACAAAAAGCCCAAGTTCCAAGCCCAGGAGGATTCCCCAAGTACCAGCGAGGCCTTTTGCATCAGCTTCCACTAGGCAGAATTCTCACTCATCAAATTACTCCAGAGATCCATAGGTCAAGTATGAGTATTCTACCCAAGTGTGTAAGGTCAAGGGGTTAGCCATGGTCTGGCAGACCAGACCAAAACATCTCACACCCCTGTCGGCAAAAGGCCCCTGGTCTTGAGGCTGAGTTTTTGAAGAAAGTGAGTGCCATCAGGTCTGCCCTCAGTCTAACCAACACTGAGTTCCTGGTCAGCATCCTGGAGTCCTGGCAAGAAGAGCCAGGCACCTCCAGGAGCATCTGGAGGAGGAGACAGGGGCTGAACAGGCTACCACACCTACTGGTGCTGCTACACATGTCGGAGACCTGGCTGCAGAGGGTGCAGGCATGGCCTCAAGGTCAAAGGAGAAAGCGCCTGAAGACGTGCTAGGACTCTTAGACTGAGAGAAGCAGGATGTCTGGACTGCAAAATATGCACCCTTCAGGGAAGAACTTCATTCAGGCTTCTTAAACCCACCTCACCTGGAAGATCCACTCTTTTAGCCTTGTGCCCCTTCCACGACCCCTCAAGTACATGGAGAGATCCAGCCCTAGAGCACCAGGGTGGAAGAAGCCCCAGGATAGCTGTCCAAAGACATGAGGTCCACTCCAAAGCTCCCCCCGCCAAGGAGAGAAGAGGACAAGACTCACCTGCAGATGAGGTCTCAGGGCCCTGAGAATGAGCACAATGTTTGTAAGGAAAGAGAAATGGGATTTCAGTGGGACATGGAAGTCTGAGAAAGAGCCTCTGCAAAGATAGTTCTAAGGGAGGTGTGATTGTGAAGGTGGGCTGGTCACTGAGTTCTTTGTAGTACAAGGTACCAGACAGAAGCCAGACTCTGGGGGGAACCTGCCTGCCGGTGAGCAGTGGGCGTAAAACCCTAAACCAATGAGAATTGAATCCCTTCCCAGCAGCTTCTGCACAGATCAGTGATGTTTGCTTGGTCTTTCTCTTTTCTGTGGTCTAACCTGATCTGTCCTGAGATCAGAGAGTTGGAATAGAAAAGCCTGACTGAGATGAAATGAGCAAAGAGAAGACAAGGCCTCCTAAATCTGGTGAAGACAGAATACAGATAACCAAAGGTGAGGATGGGAAGAAAGAGATTGAGTTCCAAGTCCCATCCACAGTATCCCAGGGCCTGGGAATCCCTGGAAGTGCCAGAGGTGTGTACTCCCTGGGAGATGTGACCCCAAGTGTCAGAGGAAGCCCTACGGAGCAAGGAAGGGAGGGCAGGGACTCTAGGGTGGGCACTTCCATACAGGCTGCCCATGTGAATTTCTCAGAGTGATCGTGACAGATCCTGAGAGGGACAGTTTGAGGCAAAGGAAAGTAAGTTTTCTGAAGAGGGGTGAATTCCAGTCTCCTGATAATGAAACAGAAATCCCATCCTGCTCAGAGGTACTGAGTAGGAGGGATTGTGAATTCCCATCCTGCACAGAGGCTGGCTGGGAAGTTCGACTGTCTAAAGACAATGTGGCCAAAGTCTTTTTTATCTTTCAAAGATATATCTTCAACTTCCTGCAAATTCAATCCTGGAAAAAAGCCTAGAATATACAAGTGTGGGTTTTTCAGGAGAGCAACAAGGGGAGAAGGTGATAGTGGCATATCAGAGAAGGAGAACAACAGTCTAATAGTCCCTGTGTTACTTAATGAATCACACATGGTGTCCAGCATTCTTCCTTATCTGTAGACATGTAAATGCAGTAGATGTTTTAGCAATAACTGAATTAATCCTCACAGAATTCTTTTTGGCCATTTCCAGGTATAGAGATCAGAAGAAGTCATTAATTACAAGAGCAAGCAATAATTCGCTGGTCTGAATTTTGTTCAGTTTCTGTGTTTGCCCTTCATAGATTGATAAAAGTCTCTGAATCTGGCATTGAAGACAGTGTTTTCTCTATTGTTATGGATTGAATAGTGTCCCCCAAAATGTGTGCCAACCTGGCCAGACCATGATTCCCAGTATTGTGTGGTTGTCCTGCATTTTGTGATCTGATGTGATTACTTATGTGTTGTAAATTCTAACCTCTGTGATGTTAATAAGGCGGGATTAGAGGCAGTTAGGTTAATGAGGGAGGACACAATCTACAGGATTAGGGTGAGTCTTGAGTCAGTCTCTTTTGAGATACAAAGAGAAGAGTGAGCGGAAATGAGAGGGACCTCATACCACCAAGGAAGAAGTGCCTGGAGTGGAGCAGGTCTTTTTGACCCAGTGTCCACGCGCTGAGAATTTCCTAGGCCAGGGGAAGATAGATGACAAGGACCTTCCCCCAGAGCCACAAAGACAGAAAGCTTTCTCCTAGAGCTGGTGCCCTGACTTCAAACTTGTTGCTTCTTAAACTGTGAGAGAATAAGTTTCTGTTTGTTAAAGCCATCCACTTGTGGTATCTCTGCTATAGCCACACTAAAAAAAAAACTAGATAACTAAAAAACACATATATAAAATAGTAAAAAAAAAAAAGTTTCAAATACACACACATACACGTATGATGTTATTAAACTTTAAAAGCTTTTACATTCTTATAACACATTTAACAACAGAGATTTGTATATAGAAGTTTTAATAAGAGCCTTTATCCCCACATAAGTATATTGTACCTGCTCCCCTGAAGTGTCCAGTGTCCAAAGATACATATGTACGCTTTTACACACTTCTTTTTGCCGGGACACATGTAAGTACACTCATTTGTTTGTTTTTATGGAAATTAGGTCACACTCTACCCATGTTTTTCTCTGAATCACTCTTCACTTGGTCAATATCATGAGTCAGAATCAGGCCAGGGGCTGACTGCAGAACAGATGATCAGTTGCTCATATTCACGTTCAAGTTGAAGCTGAAGAAAATTAAAACAAGTCCATGAGTCAAAGTATGCCCTTGAGTATATCAAACCTGAATTTAGAGAGCATCTCAAGAATAGATTTGATGCACTGCACACTAATGATCGAAGACCAGATTAGTTGTGGGATGATAGCAAGGACATCATATATGAAAAAAACAAAGAGTCATTAGAAAGACAGGAAAGAAAGCAAACACCAAAGAGGATGTCACAAGAGACTCTGAATCTTGCTCTTGAATGTACAGTAGCTAAAGAGAATGGAAGGAAAAATAAAGTAAAAGAGCTCAATAGAATACCTGAAAGGGAAGCTGGAGAAGACAAAGTATGATAATATAATGTGAACAGATCTGGAGTTAGAAAACCAAAAGGGAAGAAAACACCTGGCATTTCTCAAGCTAAAAGAACTAAAGGAAATATTCAAGCCTCTAGGTGCAATACTGAAGGATTCTATGGACAAAATTTCAAACAACAGAGGAAACATCAAAAGTAGATGGAAGGAATACAAAGACTCAATACACCAAAAACAATTGGTCGACGTTCAACCATATCAGGAGGTAGCATAGGATCAAGAGCTGATGGTACTGAAGGAAGAACTCCAAGCTGCACTGAAGGCATTGGCAAAAAAAATGGCTCCAGGAATTGATGGCGTACCAAATGAGATGTTTCAACACAGGGACGCAGTGCTGGAGGTGCTCACTTGTCTATTCCAATATATTTGGAAGACAGCTACCTGACCAAATGACTGCAAGAGATCTATATGTGTGCCCATTCCAAAGAGAGGTGGTCCAACAAAATGCGGAAATTATCGAGCAATGTCATTAACATTACATGCAAGAAAAATTTTGCTGAATATAATTTAAAAACAGTTGCAGCAGTACACAGACAGGGAACTAACAAAAATTCAAGCTGGATTCAGAGGAAGACATGGAACGTGGGATATCATTTCTGATGTCTGATGGATCCTGGCTGAAAGTAGAGACTATCACTAAGATGTTTACCTATTTTTGTTTACTATACAAGCACACTCAACTGTGTGGCTCATGACAAATTATGGATAGCTTACCAAAGAATGGGAATTCCAGAACACTTAACAGTAGTCATGCGGAATATCTACGTAGACCAAGAGGCAGTCATTTGAGTAGGGAAAGGGGATACTGTGTGGTTTAAAATCAGAAAGTTATGTGTCATGGTGGTATCCTTTCACCATACTTACTCAATCTATATGCTGAGCAAATAATCTGAGAAGCTGGTCTGTAAGAAGAAGAACATGGCATTAGTTCTGGAGAAAGATTCACTAACAACCTATGATACGCAGCTGGTACGACCTTGCTTGCTGAAAGTAAAGAGGACTTGAAGCAGTTACTGATGAAGAGCAACCACTACAGCCTTCAGTATGGATTACACCTCAACATAAAGAAAACAAAAATTCTCACAACTGGACCAGTAAGCAACACCATGATAAATAGAGAAAATACTGAAGTCATCGAGCAATTCTTTTTACTTGAATCCATAATCAATGTCCACAGAAGCAGCAGTCAAGAATTCAAACAACGTATTGCATTGGGCAAATCTATTGCAAAAGACCTCCTTAAAGTGTTGTGAAGGAAAGATGTCACTTTGAGGACTAAGGTGTGCCTGAGCAAAGCCATGATATTTTCTATCACCTCACATGCTTGAGCAAGTTAGACAATGAATACGGAAAACCAAAGAACTGATTCATTTAAAATATGGTGTTGGCAAAGAATACTGAATATACCATGGACTGCCAGAAGAATAAACAAATCCATCTGGGAAGAAGTACACCAAGAATGCACCTTAGAAGCAAGGATGGCGAGACTTCGTCTCACGTGCCTTGGACATATTTTCAGGAGGGACCTGTCCCAGGAGAGGCTCATCATGCTTGGAAAAGCTGAGGGTCAGAAGAAAAGAGGAAGGCGCTCAACAACATGAACTGACACAATGGCTGCAAGAATGGGCTCAAACATAGCAATGATTGTGAGGATGGTTCAGGATCAGGCAGTGTTTCATTCTGTTTTACACAGGATCGATGGCCTCTAACAGCCACAACTAACATATGTAAGCATATATGTGTGTGTGTGTGTGTGTGTGTGTATACCCATTGCCGTCGAGTCGGTTCCAACTCATAGTGACCCTACAGGACAGAGCAGAACTGCCCCACAGAGTTCCCAAGGAGCGCCTGGTGGATTCGAAATGCTAACCTTTTGGTTAGCAGCTATAGCTATTAACCATTATGCGACTAGGGTTTCCATATTAAAAAAAAAAAAAAATTTTATATATATATACACACACACATACACACACATATATATATACACACACTCTTTTTTTTTCATATATATGTGTGTATATATATATTCTGTTCACCAGTTTTGCATCTCTAGAGATCCCAGGCTAAGACATTTGGTACCTACAGTGGTTCCAGAGGAACCAAATCTTAAGGATGAGTTTTCTGAATTGATTCTCAAGTCTGGCTAGTCTTAAAGGCACTGATGACTGTCTCCAGTAGTAAATAGGCTATTGCTAATCCATGGTGGGAGGTGACAATAGAAATATGCAAAATACTACTAAACTGGATCAAATATTTGTGAGAGACAAGGCTCTGCCTGATTACATATTTGATACTTTTCTATAATTTTGTCAGAATAAGAATAATAAGGAAGCTGCTTGGTTGGTCCTGCTTTTGCTAGCCACACTGGTGAATGAAAGAAATGGACTCGAAGCTCAAGCACCACATACAAGATCTGAAAGATGCCACTTGTGCCCAGAAAGAAAACCATATTTCTTGTAGTAACAAGGCTAATGCTGCCAAAAATAAACTCAGATTCTTATCATAAGTGTGACTGAATTAAAGCACCAGCTGAATATCCAACCTCAAATGGTGTCTGAAGTTAGAGTGAGGGCACTGATTGGGAAGAAATGGGATCCTGAAACTTGGGATGAGGACATATGGGCAGATAGTCAGGAAGCGGGGGACAATGAACCTCCAATTTCTGTTGAATCGCTCTTCCTAACAGAACCAGACCTCTTACTCCCATCTGAAGAGATTCTCTAACTTTGCCGGCTAAGCCACCCTTCCCAGTAAAACAATTATCCCTTCCACCTCCATCTGATGAGATTACCCCAGCTGTGCCTGAAGTGTCTTGTTTGAGTTGTCTCCTGGGGTGGTGTCTGGGGCATTGCCTGGGGCATCACCTTAGGCAGATGCCTTATAAGACACGGCTGAACATCCCACTGCCACTGCCCATTTTTGCTTCTAGACCTATACCTAGACTTCAGTCCCAACAAGCCCCAAAAGGTGAGCTATGAAGTGTGACCCAGGAAAAGCTATGCTAAACTCCAAAAGAACTGCTTGATTTTTCTAATATATACATACAGAAACCTGGTGAATATGTGTGGGAATGGCTATTATGGGTGTGGGATAACGGTGCAAGCAACATAAAGGTGGATTAGTCTGAGTTTATTGAAATAGGCCCAGGAAGCATAGATTCTTCATTCAGTGTTTCAGCTTGAGAGGTTAGAAAAGGATCTCATAGTTTATTTGGCTGGTTTACTGAAGCATGGATTAAGTGGTGGCCTAAAATAAATCAAGTGGAAATGGCAGATCTGCCATTGTATACTGTAGGAGAAGGTATCCAAAGGCTGAGGGAAATTGGAATGTTAGAATGGATTTATTAGGCTGGACCCACAGACCCACACACGGAGTGCCCAGAGGGCTCTCTTTCTACCATAGCAAAGTGAGGTACAAATTTGTGAAGCAAGCCCCAGCATTATTGAAGACTTCTGTGGTTGCTATTTTATGTAAGTAAGAGTCCACAGTGAGAACTGCCCTAACTGAATGAAGACACCTGACTACAATGCAGTTGACTGGACCCCATGGTGGTAGCAGCCAAGTGGTGGCACTCCATCAACAAAGACAAGGTGGGTGTGGTTACCATAACAGACAGTAGAGTCAAAGCAGTAATCAGAATAGTCTGCTCACATGGATTTATGGCATTGGCTACTTAGTCATAATGTCCCTGGGAGTGAAAGAGCTGGGAAATGTACATCTCCTGGTACCTAGCGTCTTAGATATCTAGTGCTCCTGTAACAGAAATACCACAAACGGATGACTTTAACAAAGAAAATTATTCCCTCACAGTCTAGGAGGCTATAAGTCCAAATTCAGGGTGCCAACTCCAGGGGAAGGCTTTTTCTCTCTGTCACTCCTACGAGAAGGTCTTTGTCACCAATCTTCCCCTGGACAAGAAGGTTCTCAGCACAGGGATCCGAGGTCCAAAGGATGCACTGCTCCTGACACTTCTTTCTTGGTGGTACTGAGGTCGCCCTGTCTCTCTGCTCTTTTCTCTTTTATATCTCAAAAGAGATTGACTTAAAACACAACTTAATCTTGTAGACTGAGCCCTGCCTCCTTAACATAACTGCTTCAAATCCTCGATCATTAACATCATAGAGGTATGATTTACAATACATTGGAAAATCACATCAGCTGACAAAATGGTGGATTATCGCACAATACTGAGAAGCATGGCCTAGTCAAGCTGATATATACATTTTGGGAAGACAGAATTTAATCCGTAACACCTAGTATGCAGCTATCGACCTGTTAATGCCTTTTTCTCCATACCTGTTTCGAAGTATCACCCGAAACAGTGTGCCTTCTCTCTGACCTAAGTATATAAGGACCAAATAATGTACAGGAATCTCTGTTACATTTTCTCCATCTTACCATTATTTGGCCTCATACGCAGACCCAGTCACTTAATTGCGCAGCAGAATGAAGAGATTAAAGCCCCAACATTCTTGCCAGTGGACCAGGAAGGTAGCTGCTCAGACATCAGAGAGCCTCACAGAGACAGAGACCAGGCGGCTCAAGAGAGGGATACCATAAAGTTGTTTTTCATACCCCTCCCCACTCCCACAGTTGCATATGCTTTGCTCTGACCCTAAGAAGTAGATCAATCCTTTGAGAACTGCATTATGGGTTAGAACACCAACAAGGTCCCAGACTGAGTGACACTCCCATAGATTACATCCAAATATCACTGCAAAGTCTTCAAAATCTGAACTGACATCTGAGCCACAGCACACAGAAGTTGGGAAAGAACCTGCAGCCTGAACATAACTGGGTCAAGTGATTCCTAAAACAAACAACATCGACATTTTCTGTAAGATTGAAGTAAGACACAGTCTTGGAATCACAGACAAAAACTTTAAAAAGCTACTTTAACCATGCTCAAAGAAGTAACAGGCACAACTTAGAAAAATAGAAAAATACATAGAAACCATTCAAAAATGAAAATTTTAGACAGGAAAAACAGAAAAATAGAGATAAAAAATTCACTTGATCAGCTCTACAGCGGAATGCTGTTGACAGACAAAAGGATCAATGAGAGGAAAACAGTTCAATTGAAAATATCCAATCTGAAAACAGAGAACAAATATTGAAAAAAAATGAACAGAGCCTCAAAAAAATTCAAAAATATCTAACATTTATTTATTGGAATTCCATACGGTGTAGAGAAAATATGTGGTGTAGAAAAAAGTATCTGAAGAAATACTGGCTCAACACTTTCCCAATTTGTTGAAAGACATAAACTTACAGATTCAAGAAGCTATGCAAACTCCAACAAGTTAAACTCACATAATTTTATGCCCAAATGCCTCATTGTCAATTGTGGAATAACAAGGACCAAGAAAATAACTTCAAAGAAGCTAGAGAGAAAACAACTCATCTCACACAGGAGAAACAATTGGAATGACTCTGTATTCATCATCAGAAGCCATGGAGGCCAAAAGGCTGTGAAAACAACATTTTTTCAACACTGAAAGAAAAGAAACATTAACCCAGTGTTCTATAGGCTGTTATTTCCTTCATGAGTAAAGGAAAAATATTGACATTCTCAGGTGAAAGACGCTTAAGAGAATTCATCGCCACCAGACTTGCTCTAAATGAAACACTAAAGGAAGTTCTTCAGGTGGCAGGCTTGGAATTTCAGGAATTATGGAAAGCAACAAAGTGGAAAGTATCTTCGGAAGTTCGCCCTCCACCAAAGATTAGACAGGACTTTAAAACAAACAATAACACACGTGAAGAAAGTGTTTCTTAGTTCAATCATGTGTATGAGACCAAAAGTACAAAACCGGCCCAAAAGCACTGAAAAGAGGGCAGGACAGAACAGGAATCATGGCGGATGGAAACGGGGAACTGGAGCATAGGAGAGGAGAATATTGACACATCATGAATATTGCAACCAATGTCACAAAACAATTGTGTATAAATGGTTGAACAAGAAAGTAATTTGCTCTGTAAAGTTTCAAATAAAGCACAATAAAAAATAAAAAAAAGTGGTAGGTATCTCGGTAAACATATTATGCCAACCCTGTTGTCACTGCACAACATGGCGCAGGACTCCCCTCTTTGCAAAGACTTTCTAGCCTATTGCAAACACTTTGGAATGTACTCTTGGTGGCAAATTAGTATTAGAGAATGGGATTAATTTTGAAAATATGAGATGTCTGTACTCATGTCTGATGAATAAACTGGATAATAACATTTTCAGAGCGAAATGAGATGTTCTAACAGAAAAATAGGCCTGAATTCCCACGTGGGCCATGAGCCTACTCTGAAGGCCTTTCCCAGAGAGGCATTTCAGGCACTTCTAGAGCAGCAGGAGCGCTGGGGAATGCAGGTGTCAACCTCCCCCAGGGCCTTCTCTGAGGGGTAAGTACCTGCTTTAGTACTGAGCTTAAAAAAAAAAAAAAAGAGCTTAGTGGTTCATAAATAGTCATTCTGCGTAAGGTCTTCAGGTTCAAGTCTGTAATCCAGCTGGGATTCTGTGTGTGCTGCATCTCTGCATCAAAAGAACATGCTTCTAGAAGCAGAATGCCAGGAGAGAGGCGGTTGGGCAGTTGGCGTTGGGGGGTGCTGCGCAGACAGGGGTGCCCGAGGGAGGCACAATATAGTCATTCTGCAGGAGGTCTAGTCCTTCTGCACAAGAATTAGAATGCTTCTCAATGCACAATAGTTTACATGCAGGACATAAACAAAGTTACTGAAGGACAAAGTTGAATAGTAAACCAAGCCACTCCCTGTCAATCCTTACCTGAGAGGGTCTTCATCAGGACTTCCAGGGATGGAGAAGGAAACAGTAAACGCTGATTTATTTTACCTCTTCCTTCCTCAAGAAACAGGAACTGGTGTTAAGATGTCAGGTGTCAAGCCCCAAACTCCTCTTCTGGTCTGTATTTAAGCTGTATAATAAAACTGGGAATCAGGCAATCAGCCGTGAGCAGACAGACCCAGGAGTATTCCCAGTGCCCCACATCTTTGAGCTCCAGTGAGATCCAGTTCTTAGTCACTAGATTAGCAGAGGAGCTGAAAGACTGAAATTCCGTGTTTTAAGGCAACTTGGGCTTCAAGCAGGCACTTATTGCTAAAGTCGTATTTCTCTGTGTTAATTTACGATCCTTAACTCAAATCCGGACTTTGAAGCTCATTTTGATAACTCCTCATTAGTCTGCCTAGACAAGAGTCTGCTCACAGTCAGTGATGACAATGGAGGAAACAAAGTCCCTAGCCCAGAGGAGGGACTGTTCCCCAAATTTGGAGCAATGCCCCTGGGGAGCATCGGCAAGGTGCACTGTGGCCTCTGTGGCTTTGCCTTCTGCTCCTGGAACTGCACCCTGGGGGCATCCATATGCAGACGCAGAGTCCGTGAGTGACCACAACTCCTGCCCTTCTGGGTCATCGTCCGGACGCACGTTGCGATATGCTCCCTGCCCTCCTTCCCAGCATAAGTGCTGCGATCACACGTGGCAGAACCAGTTCCCAGGTCCAGGCCCTAGGTCTTGCCCTCCTTGGCCTTAGGCTTCCCCTAGTCCTGGGGGAACCCGCAAGCCTGGCGGGTGCGAGGTTAGCACCCGGCTGGGCGGGCTTGGGCCTGTCTCAAAAGGCTCATTGCGCACGCAGGTTCCGCCTCCTTGGAGTCTGCAGGCTTGCGGTGGGCAGCCCGGCATCTCCTGCCTCCCTCGGGCGCCCTCTCTGGGCAGCAGCTCCCCTCCCCCAGTCCCGCCAACCACCCAACAGTCGCACTGCCTGCTTTCTGCTTCTAGAAGCGTGTTCTTTTGATGCACACATGCAGCACACACAGAATCCCAGCTGGATTACAGACTTGAACCTGAAACGCACAACTTTAAAACTACTAGACTGGGGGGGGGGGGCGTTGGCAGTGAAAAAAGGAAAAAAATTAAGAAAAAGAACAATTACAAAAAAAGTATTAGAAAACTGTAACCTCACGTTATGGACTCAAGAAGGCTGCGGATACACAACTGCGTAGATAGCATACTGTTGTCTCTTTCTTTGCAAATAAGTCTTAGATGAGGGAATTTGGTACCGGGAATAGTTGCAGAGCCTGACTTTGGGGAAATCTGGGATTGATTAATTGGCTTGCATGAGGCTACAAGCCCTGATAATAAATATTTAAAGATGAGATTCGAGCAATCTAGAACATGCATCAGAATTTTTTACAAGTAAATTAGCACCAGAAGAGGCCTTTAACCACTAAATAAAATGGGTCAGTAGTTCAAGATCTCCCTACAAAGAAAATGGCAGACCTAGATCGTTTCCAGTCAGGTTCCAGCAAACATGCAAGAAACAGTCATTTTAATCTTGTACATAGTCAACAGAGATTAGAAAACCATGAGACACTCCCCTAACTTGATCCTTATGGCTAGTTTAAAAATGATAACAAATTAGAGAAGGATGGTAGAAGAAGAGTTAGAGGACCAGCACACTCAGTAACTGAGATGCAAAACCCTACATAAGATGCCAGCAAAGGAAATCCAGCAAAGGGTAAACCACGTAACATGCCATGATCAAGGCGGTTTATTGTAGGCATACAAATTTGAGTGAACATTAAAGATTTAGTAATTTCATTCACCACATGCATAGGTGAAAGAAGAGAAGACATATGCTCACCTCAAGAGATGGGGGCAAAGCAGGTTGATAAAATCCAATCACACGGAGAGATAAGGACTAGGACCAAACATGGAACAGAAAAGGAGTTCCCGAACGTGGAAAACTACAACTAGCATGATAGTTCATGGTGACGTGTGGGACATTCTCTTTAAAAGTAATAAAAAATAAAATAAGGATGCTTCTATCATTATTTTTATTAAACATTTAACACTGGAAGTGTAAGCTAGCACAAAAAAAGTATAACTGCTATTCATAGATTATAGGACTGTCTCCATTGAAAACTGTAGAAAATATTGGAATTAATAGTAATCATAAATAAAAAATAAATTGAAATTTCAATGCGTCAGCATCAAGCGGACTCTGTCATAGCTCTTAGGTGAAAGCAAAGGACACTGATACGGAAAGAGCAGGTTCAGGTGGGCTAGACCAAGGAGGGAAGAAAATTATTCTGCACTGGGCTGAACTTATAAGCACGGGTATGTGTGTTAGTTACCTAGTCCCTCCATAACAAAAAATAACACAACTGGATGGCTTTTAAAGGACAGAAATTTATTTTCTCACAGTTTAGCAGGTAGTAGTTCGAATTCAGGGCATGGCTGTAGTGGGAGGTCCTTCCTTGTCTACCTCAGCTTCTAGTAGATGCCAGCAATCATTTGTGTTCCTGGCCTTCTAGAAGCATCTGTCTTCTTTGTCTGTCTTCCTTTTCACCTGTTTGTGTCTGTGTGTATTCTGCTCCTTTTATAACTAAGAAGAGTTAGGCTTAGGACCCACCCTACATTGGTATGACCTCATTCACATAATAAAAGCAGGCCCCTTACTTCCAAACAAGGTCAGAATTACAGGTACAGAGGTTAGGATTTCCACATACATTTTGGAGGGACACAATTCAGTCCCTAACAGTCGACTTACCAGATATTCTGGATTGAGAGTACTCACATGAACAGCTGAGAGTAGTTCCAATTCTTTGCTACATTCAGTGGCTGAAACTTGTCTCAATGGTCACCCATAGGAATGTTGGAGCAATTTATTGTGCAGGACCTGGCCTACCATTCCTAATCATGTCCATTGTGTGGAAAAACACACACTCCCATCACCAAAGCCTTGAGAAATTCATCGATAAGAACGGAATGGTGGTTGGAACCAAGAATTTTTCATAGCCTAGATAACATGGTGCAGCTGTTAGATATCCACATGGAGATGTCAGGTAATAAAACTTCACCCCACATGGAGATGTCAAGAATAATACCAACAGCTAATGTTCATTGAGTACCTACACTGGTGCCAGGCACTCCTGTGCTTTTTCTTTCATGTTTGCTTTTCATGATGGCCATATGAGGAATGTATCATTATAATGCATAAAGAGGTCAATACAGAGAGTTACGCTGACATTTGAATATATGAGTCTGGACCCAGGAGGAGTTTGAATGGATGGAGGTATAAACCTCACGTCCTTAGCTACAAATAGACAGCAGTGAACTCACTGAGGCATCCTAGAGGGAGGGTGTCAGTAGAGAGAGGAGCAGGCACCAAGCCCAAGGGTACTCTGGTGTCTAGAAGCCTGCCAGGTAAACAGCAGCCAGCAAGCCTCTCTGAAGTCCAGTGTGGTGCCTGGAGGGTTGTCTGTCCTTGCTCTCAGCTGCATTTCCCCAGTGCTCCTCCCACCTGCACTGGGTTGTCCCCTTCATGACGACAGGGACAGTGTGTACCTTTCACCACTGTATCTGCATAACACAGACTACTTTTGGCTCATGGAATATACCGACTGAAAGAAAAATAAACAAACGATAAGTACGTAAAATCCTTCGTAGTTGATACCTTGGAATACATTCAGGGGCTTCATGAGTAAGAGGGAGAAAAACTGATCAGGGCTGCTTTTGAGACCATCTCTTAGGCGTAAAGAGTGTTAAACAATAATTAAACAAAGAGATTTAATGGCAGAGATGTATGTTAAAAAGATGTAAGTATACGTTGAAGATTACTAGAAACATGCACATTTATTATTGCAACTATAGTTAAATCGTTAAAAAGCATATACTACATCCACACAGAATATGATAAAGTAATTTAATGCCCTCATTAAAAAAAACAAAAAAAAACTTATCATGAGAAAAGGCTAATGAAGAATGAAAATATCAGGATATAATATCTGTGTTAATACACATAACTGTGTGTGCTAATACACACATAAAACCAGTTGCCACTGAGTCAGTTCTGATTCATGATGACACCAGTGTGCCAGAGTAGAACTGTACTCCATAGGGGTTCCAATGGCTGAGTTTTCGGAAGTAGGCTGCCAGACCTCTCTTTCATAGCAATTCTGGGTGGACCTGAACTCCAACTTTCTGTCAGCAGCTCAAGATATTAACCATTTGCATCAACCAGAGACTCTAATATACATACATGCCAAGGTAAGTAAGATAATAGACATATCGGAACGTTAATAATTTATTCTATGCATCACGTATGTTTTCTGGTTATTTATTGCATACTTTCCCATTGCTTCCAAGTTTTTGAGGAATAGAATGTACTTCTGGAAAAATTCATGAGAGATTTTTAAGTAATGAAATAATCAACAGAAACAGAATGAGTAAATCTGTGGCAAGGCAGCCCATGAACCCAAGATTACAGTAACACTGGTATGAAAAGCAGAATTGTGGAGTCCTGAAGCTCAGTGGTCCCATGCATCCATCAGGAAAGAGGGAAGAGCAAATAAACAAGGAGAAAATACAGTGAGCCAGAGGAGTGGGAGCTCTCTGTTGTGGGCACAGTTTTCTCATGAAACTTTAGATGGACACAATGGGTGGGATTATCCACTTCCATCATACAAACATTTTTATTACCTTTGATTTTAACGGAACTATGTTATAAAAACAAATGATACAATAAAGTATAATAAAAGAATAAATCTCATCAGTGGACTACTATCATTTTCCCCAGCCACTGAGGAGGGCAGGAGACACACAAGGGAAAGAAGATGGAGCAGTGTGAAGAATCATGCTATGTGGGGAGGAGAGTGTTTCTGAGACAGGCCTTAGCTGCTACCACCTAGGGAAGTAGGCAGCCATGCACAACCAACTGGAAGAAATGGCACATTATTTCTGAGACCTACTCCAGCTCATAACAAATTATGGATAACATGGGGAAGAATGAGATTTCCAGGACACTTAATTGTTCTCATGAGAAACCTGTACATAGAAAAAGAGGCAGTCATCTAAACAGAACAAGGAATACTGCATGGTTTAAAGTCAAGAAAGGTGTGCATCACTGTTGTATCCTTTCACCATACCTATTCAACCTGTATGCTGAGCAAATAATCCGAGAAGCTGGACTGTCTGAAGAAGAATAAGGCGTCAGGATTGGAGGAAGACTCATTAATAACCTCAGATATGCAGATGATACAATCTCCCTTGCTGAAAGTGAAGAGGCCTTAAAGCATTTACTGCTGAAGATCAAAGACTACAGACTAACAGCCTAACAACTGGACCAATAAGCAACATCATGATAACGGAGAAAATGTTGACATCATTAAGGGCTTCATTTTACTTGGATCCACAATAAACACCCACGGAAGCAGCAGTCAAGAAATCAAACGACACATTGCATTGGACAAATCTGCTGCCAGAGACCTCTTTAAAGTGTTCAAATGCACAGATGTCACCTTGAAAACTAATGTGCGCCTGACTCAAGCCATGGTGTTTTCAGTCGCCTCATACGCACACGAAAGGTGGGCAATGAATAAGGAAGACCAAAGAAAAATTGAAGGCACTGGATTACGGTGTTTGCAAAGAATATTGAATATACCACAGACTGCCAAAAGAATGAACAAATCTGTCTTGAAAGAAGTACAGCCAGAATATTCCTTAGAAGCAAGAATGACGAGGCTTCATCTCACATATTTTGGACACGTTGTCAGGAGAGATCAGTCCCTGGAGAAGAAAGTCATACTTGGTAACAAGTGGCCACAACAATCGGCTCAAACATAACGACGACTGTGAAGGCGACAATAGGTAGTTTAACATACATTTTGACCCATACGAATTAAAATTTAAACAATTATTTCATGCCTTTTTGTAGCGGTTTTAGAATATACAATTAAAATAAATGTAAACAATTAATAGAAAAAATCTCTGAAAATAAAATTTAATTTTTTTAAGTCACTGCTCCATAGCCCAAATCTAAATGGCTTGATATAAAGCACTGGTCTTTGTGATTCACAAAAAGCAGGTGCCAATTCCTGAACAAGAACCGAAGCGACAGGAGAAACTCCCCATGCTGTTAGAGCCCTGAGTATGGGCCCTAATCCAATAATCTGTCCTCATTAATTCCTTTTCATTTCATCTCTGTGAAAGGGGAGGGAGAAGGTGAGAGAGGGTTACATGTGCCTATTCTGTTCTTTAGCATCTAGTTCACTGCCAGGAACAAGTATTCATAAGAGTCTACAAAACATTAAAGTACAAATAAGGAGGAAAACTTCCTAGTATATATATGTATTAGGTGGCACAAAGAGTTAAGTGCTCAGCTACTAACTGAAAGGTTGGCAGTTTAAATCCACTCAGTTGCCTTGGAAGAAAGGCCTGGCAATCTACCTCCAAATGGTCACAGCTATTGAAAACCGCGTGGACGGCAGTCCTACTCTGAAAACTCACGGGGTCGTCATGAGTGAAAATCTACTCAAGGGCAACTGGATTGGTAATCTATATATGGCATAAATCTTGGGAAAATTAGTTTCTGAACATATACACGGCATACAGAATACACTGCACATTAGCATTATGTGCCAAAACCCACTGTCATCAAGTCGATTCTAACTCATAGTGACCCCGAAGGACAGAGTAAAACTGCCCCATAGGGTTTCCAAGGCTGTAAGTCTTCACTGAAGCAGACTGCCACATCTGTCTCCTGCAGAGAGGCTGGTGGGTTTGAAACACTGACCTTTCAGTTAGCAGCCAAGTTCTTTAACCACAGAGCCACTAGGGCTCACTGCTGTCATGTACAGTGATTACATAAGCAAATTCTGAAACAAACTGCCTGGGTTTAAATCCTAACTCAATTTATCAGCTGGGTGATCTGGGCACGTTACTTTACCTCTCACTGCCTCAGTTTCCCATTTGTAAAATGGGTCTTATTCAAAAGGTTGTCACGCAGGTTAAATAAAACACACAAGGCACTTACAAAAAGGCCTTACACACAGAATGAACACAATAAATGTTAGCTTTCATAATTATTAAGGGAATACAAACAAACAGCTTAGTTGAAGAAACTTCCATTGAGAAATAGTTGCGTTCCAAAATTCATGTGTAAAGTCATTTACATCAACTGTTAAAGTTGTATGTTTAGATTCAAGTGATTACTGAGGTGTGTTATGATCTTGAACAGAGTTCTGGGGACTATACAGGCTGACTCTGCATGTCCTTCTCCTGCACATCCATTCCATCTCCCTTGGAGCCCAGACATCATGTTATCAATTAAACCCCTCCCACACTGGTGGTGTACTGTTTAAGAGCTATGGCTGCTAACCAAAAGGTCATCAGTTCAAATCCACCAGGCGCTCCTTGGGAAGTCTATGGCACAGTTCTGCTCTGCCCTATTGGGCCGCTATGAGTTGGAACAGCCTCAGTGGCAATGGGTTTTTAATGGGTATGAGTCAACTCTTCAGTGCTTAAAGACATACCAAAAGCAACCACAAACACAAAAGTATAGTAAAAAGTTCTTATTTCAGAATAGCAAAGCCTTTTTCTAACACAGTGGTGAATTAGGGTGGACTGTGGATCAAGAGGAGGCCTGGTGGCATAGTGGTTAAGAGCTCAGCTGCTAACCAAAAGGTCAGCAGTTCGAATCCACCAACTAGTCCTTGAGAACTCTATGGGGTAGTTCTACTCTATGCTATAGGGTCTCTATGAGTTCAAATCAACTAGGGTCTCTACGGGTTGGAATCAACTTGATGGTGACAAGTTTGGTTTGGTTTGGATTGAATTATGACCCTCAAAAACGTGTGTTTCAACTTGGTTAGGCCATGATTCCCACTATTGTGTAGTTGTCCTTCATTTTGTGATTGTAATTTTACTTTAAGAGGATTAGGGTGGGATTGTAACACCACCCTCACTCAGGTCACCTTTCCCTGGGGTGTGGCCTGCACCACCTTTTATCTCTCCAGAGATAAAACAAAAGGGAAGCAAGCGGAGAGTTGGGGGCCTCAGACTATCAAGAAAGCAGCACCAGGAGCAGAGCATGTCCTCTGGACCCAGGGTCCCTGCACCTGAGAAGCTCCTTGACCATGGGAAGGCTAAGGACAAGGACCTTCTTCCAGAGCCGAAAGAGAGAGAAAGCTTTCCCCTAGAGCTGATGCCTTGAATGTGGACTATTAGCCTACTTTAATGTGAGGTATTAAATTTCTCTCGGTTAAAGCCATCCACTCATGGTATTTCTGTTATGGCAGCACTAGATGATGAAGACAGTGGGTCAAGGTGGAAGGGGTGGATGAAGGACAAAAAAAGAAAAATGGACAACAAGAGAAATATAAGAATTCAGAGAACTGTGAAAATTTAATTCCTGAATATACTTTCTTTCTCCTCCCTGTAACTGTAAGGACTTTTCTCATATACAGCGTATATAAGTAAATCCTTGCAATATTTAAAACACTTAGATTTTTGTAAAACTCATTCTCTGAAAACTCATGGTGGCCCCATTAATTTGTGGCTTAAAAACAACTCAGAACTAAAAAGAAGCATAAATAAATAAATAAAGGCACTGCTGTCATTTGCGGGTGATGTTCTTTTCCTGCTATCCACAACCCACACACTTGGGAGTTAATTTTCCAGGGTCAGTGTTCATAGACCATCCTCTTTCTCTTACCACCACCCCACCACCCTTAATTATTTAGAAAGGGCAGGGCCAGTCAGTGCTCCAAACATCAAGTTTTTTCTCCAAAATGCCAACTCGCACTTGGGGAGCAGGCTACATTCTCAGCTATCAGCACTTCCACTAGCCCCTGCACATAAGGAACATGTCTCCACTGAACTGTTCATTGTAATTTAAAAAAAAAAAAAAAAGTAAAAAACTGTTTCTTAAAACCAAAAAAAAAAACCAGGCATTTCCCTATTACCCACCCACCCCACTCTCCCACACCCACTGCTCCCCTCACCACACACACACTCAAATATTTCCTACCAAGGGTGTGTCCCAAGCACGGGGTCTGGCTCCACTCTTCTTTTACACCCCTTGGAGGCCTCTGGAGAAACCATACCTTTGGTTGGCAATTCCCTGAACCTTGCCTATTCAAGCTGGCACTTATTCAAAAAGGCAGGTGAGTCTTCATGTCAGGTTTTTAAAAGGAGTTTAAGAGGTGCCAGGTGATATGCCTACTCACCCTCAAGTTTCTCAAAGGTAATAATTTCTTGAGATGTTTACAATGTCTCAACTATGGGTTAATTAAATCCCTTAGGATGGTGGGCATAGGAAAATCCTCCATCTCAATGCCCCCCATTTTGAAAAAAAAGAGGGGGAATCTCCAAAATTACGAATTTGAATGTCTACATACTTGATTGAACTAAGGAGTAAGTTCCTCACGTGTGTTATTCTTGGTTTGAGCTTGGTGGTGCAGTGGTTAAGAGCTCAGCTGCTAACCAAAAGGTCTGCTGTTTGAATCCACCAGCTGCTCCCTAGAAACCCTATGGGGTAGTTCTACTCCGTCCTATAGGGTTGCTAAGAGTCAGAATTCACTGGATGGCAATTGGTTTGTTCGTTTTTCAATCTTTGGCTGAAAGGTGGACTTTGTTATCAATTTATTAAATCAACTGGTAATTTGCTGGATATTTCTCATACACGAACTTATGATGTCTTCAAATCCAGCCAATCAGGTTTAGGGAGAGAGAAACTTCTCTACCTTAGCCTCCCTGCCACTCCCACACCTTTTTCATTGATTTCCATGCCCTGTTTAAGTAACATCATTCATCACTTCTCACTGTCTAGGTTATCTGAGCCAATTCATGGCAGTCAATTCCACCTGAGCCCTAGGATACCCTCATTTACATGCTCTGCCCTGTTGTTCCTTCACCAATGGCTGTCTTCACATCTCCCCTTGAATATCTACTAGGCATCTCAAACTTAATGTGGTTCAAATAAAATTCTTGGTCCAAGTGTCTTATCTACCTCCCAGTCTTCCTTATCTCAGCAAATGTTCTCACTATCCTCTGGTTGTTCAGGACAAAAACCTAGAAATCATCCTTGATTTCTCTCCTTTATTCAAATCTTGCATCCAGTCCATTGACACATATTCTGGACTCTTGGCTCTACCTTAACATAAATCCTGACTCTATCCACTTCTCACTACCTCCACCTTATAGCCACCATCATCTCTTGGTTAAAACTGGACTCCGTGCCACCAATCTTCCCTCTTACAGTCTACATAACAGCATCATCTCAGTGACTTCTCATGGCAATTAGGAAAAATTCCCAAATCCTTCCCATGGTCCTTCATGATGCGGGGCTTGCCCACCACACAAACCTCATTTCCTAACAGTCTTCCCTCGGTTCACTCCACACTAGCCATGACTTATTTCCTGAGCTTCCTCAAACATGCCAAAACCCTTGGTTATTTAAGGGCCTCAGAAAAAACTCTTTCCTTTATCGGCAATATCCCCCCTCCAGAACTTCATACAGCTATTCTCTCCTTTGATATAGGTCAGTTATCTCCTCAAATATCCTGATCCCATAAGCCTTTACTAACTATTAATCTAAAACAGCTCACCCCACTCATTCCCTCACATGCAACTCTGTCTTATTTTCAAAATATTTAGCTCTCCTTGACGTTTTTTGTTAATTAGTACCTGTAAATGTATTTTTTTGTGGTTGAGAATATATGCAGCAAAACGTACACCAACTCAACAGTTTCTACCTGTACAATTTAATGACATCGGTTACATTCAAGTTGTGCAACCATTCTTACCCTCCTTTTCTGAGTAGTTCCTCTGTCATTAGCGTAAACCCACTGCTCCTTAAGGTTCCTATCTAATCTTTTCAGTAAATGTTGTCAATCTGATGCCATATAGACAGTCCTTAAAAGAGCATATGCTCAAGGTAGACCATTTTTATTAGTTAAGTAGCTAATGTTCTGGAGCCCTCGTGGCACAGTGGTTAAGTGATACGGTAGCCAAGCAAAAGAAGAGCAGTTTGAATCCACCACCTGCACCTTGGAAACCCTATGGGGCAGTGCTATTCTGCCCTACAGGGTCTCTGAGTCGGAATCAACTCAACAGCAACAGTATGGTGTTTCCTTTTTTATACTTCAGTTTTAAGATGATTCAAGGGAATGCTTTTGGTGTAATGTTTAAAGATTATCTCACGGCAATAGTTTCAGGAGATCATTCACCCTCAATGGCTCCAAAAAGTCTAGGGTTCATGAGAATTTTAAATTCTGTTCTGCATGTTCCCCCTTTTAATCAGGGCTTTTCTATGGACTCTTTGATCAAAATGTTCAGCGACAGTAGCCGGGAACCTTCTGGTTCTTCTGGTCTCGTGGCATGCTAGATGTCCTTTTAAAAAACATGAGTGGACGCTGGAGGTTATCAAATACTTATTTTATTACACCTATTAATATAACCACATTTATTTTTCCTGTACATATGGCAAATTATACTGATTCATTTTTGAATATTAAATTAACCTTGAATTCTTGGGATAGACCCAACTTGGTCATAATATATTCTTCTTTAGAGTATTGCTGGATTTGTTTTGCCTATTTATTTTTATATTTTGCATCTATGTTCATCAGTGACATTGCCGTGTAATTTTCCCATCTTCTGCTGCTCTTGTCAGGTTTTGGTATCAATATTCATTCTACAAGCTTTATAAAATGAGTTTGGGTATATATTTCATTTTATATTGAAGAATTTGTGAAGTATTTCTTGAATATTTGGCAGAATTTGCAGGAAAAGCCATCTGACATGACGTTTTCTTTTTGAGAATAGTTTGAGCTCTAATTCAATTCTATTAATAGTTGTGGAATTACTTTTGCTTACTGTTTCTTCTTGAATCGTTGTTATTAACTTACATGGTATGATACGTTTGCCTACTTTACCTAAATTTCCAAATTTATTGGCTAATATGGTTCATAACATTCTCACATTATCTTTAAGTTCTGCAAGAGCTGTAGTCATTTTCTTTCTAATTCCTGATATTCGTTATTTATACCTTCATTCTTTTTCACTTGATCAATCTTGCCTAAAGTTTGTCAATTTTACCAGCATTTTCTAAGAATCAACTTTAGTCTTCGTTGATCGTCTGTTGCATGTATTCAATCATTAATAGAAACAAAAATTCCTATGAATGTTTGTTTCTGGTTTTTTCCCAACATTTTGAATGGATGTTTAACTCACTTATTTTTCAAGATTTGTTCTTTCCAATTATATTTTTAAGGCTATAAGTTTCCTATATTATATTGTCTGTACTGCACCAATTTTTATATGCACTATGTTCATAATTGTTCACTTCAAAACATATTCTAATTTTCATTATGATGTCTTTTTTAATGCATAGTATTTTAAAATATCCAAGCACATGGAGATTTTGTATTTTCTTTTTCTAAGATGTTTTTTTTTTAAATTATGGTGTACTTTTTTTACATAGTATCCTCTATATTATTGCAGACTCTTGAAATTTGTTGAGACTTGCTTTATAACACAGTATACAGTCAATTTTTATAAACACTATGTATGTGCATGAGATGAATGTATATTCTTTAGTGGTTAGATAATGCACACACATACACATATATAAATTTGGTATTTTTATAGATGTTAAATCTTCTGTATCCTTGATAATTTATGGACTTCTATGTTTCTGAGGGGTGTGTTAAAAATCTATTATGATGCATGATGTCAAAAGGAGCCCCAGTAGTGCAGTGGTTAAGCACTCAGCTCTTACACCTTTTGATTTGATCCACCAACTACTCCACAGGAGAAAGATATGACAGTTTCCTTCCATAAAGATTACAGCCTTAGAAACCCTTTGGAGAAGTTCTACTCCATCCTATAGTCACTATGAGTCAGAATTGACTCAACAGCACACAAGAAAAAATGTACGATGTGATGGAAACTGAGGAGTACAAAGCTCAAAGAATTGGTCCTACCTCCAGGGTCAAAGGATGAAGGACAGAGAAAACAGCAGAGACATCCAAAAGCTTGGAAAAAAGGAAGCTGAGAGGACGATGGTTAGTGGTTTAAGGGCTTTGAAGGGCTACCACATATACTGAGGAATCTGGAGTGCAATGTTCTTGCCTAAGGATGAAGACATGCTCATAAAGATCCTGACAAAGCTTTAGGCTTGCACCTCTGGTTGATCTTTGGGCTCCATGGGGGCAGGAAGTGAAGGCTAAGGCAGAGTTTTAGGCCCTCTTGCTTAGCATTGAAAGAACACGCCCATTCAGAGCCAATCTGCAAAGACTGGGATAATGTTACTTTTTCTTTTTGGCTACAAGCATTTAAAGAAAGCACTGTCAAGTCATGAAATGACTGCTGAGATAACAGAACAGAACCTCAGTGTCCACACATGAGAAGACATACAATCTTTGCAGAAATAGTTTGGAAACATCACTAAGCAAATGGATGACTGGCCCTCAACAATTAAAAAAAAAAAAAAAAAGCAAACCCTAATGACTGGAGGGCATCTGATTTCCAGAGTTACATTATAATATTTAAGATATCCAGTTTGCAACACACTATTTTAAGTCATAAAAAGAAAAAGAAAATGATGGTTCATTTGTTAAAAAGAAAGAAAGAAGAGAAATGAACAGAAAGCATCCCTAAGGAAACAGAGATATTGGAATTACTAGACAAAGATTTTAAACCAATTGTCTTAAATTTCCTCAAAGACCTAAAGAAACCATAGACAAAAAAAAAAGGAAACCAAGAGAAGAATGTATGAACAAGTAGAAAATATTAATAAAGAAATATTATACAAAAGAACCAAATAGAAATTATAGAGCTGAAAAGTAGAATAGCTGAAACAAAATTTTCATTAGAGGAGCTCAACAGCAGATTTGAGCAAGAAAGCAGGAAAATGTAAACTTGAAAAAGCACAACTGAAATTGTTCTAACTGAGGAGCATAAAGGAAAAAGAATGAAGAAAATGAACAGAGCCTAAGGGACCTGCGGGACAACATCAAGCATACCAATATACTCATTAAGGGAGTCCCAGAAAGGAAAGAAAGATGAAAGGACAGAAAGAATATTTGAAAACGTAATGACTGGAAGTTTCCCAAATGTCATCTAGATATCCAAGAAGCTCAATGAACTCAAAGGACAATAAATACATAGATATCCACAGACAGACATAATCAAAATGTCAAAAGACAAAGACAGAAACTTGAAAGCAGCAAGAGATAAGCGACTCCTAATGTACAAGAGAGTCTCAACAAGTTTAACTGTTGATTTTTCATCAGAAACCATTGAGACAAGAAAATAGCGGGATGATGTATTTAAGATACTGGAAAAAAAAATACAGAAACAAAACTATGAACCAAGATGGCAATATCTAGCAAAACTATCTTTCAAAAATGAAGGCGAAATTAAGACATGCCCAGATGCACAAAACCTGAGGGAGTGTGTTAGCAGCAGAACTGCCTTATGAGAAATGCTACAGGTAATCATTCTGGCTGGCATGGAAGGACACTAGACAGTAACTGGAAGCCATAAAAAGAAACAAAGACTCCGTAAAGGTAACTACTTAGATAAAACAAAGTCAGTAATATTTTTATATCACGCCTCTCTTTTATTCACATATGATTTAAAGCACGAATGAATAAAAATACTTACACGTCTCTCTTAATGGACACACAATGTATAAAGATGCAATTTTTGTACCAGCAACGTAAGTAGGGGAGGTAACTGAGCTGAATAAAAGCAGAATGTTCTATACTGTTGAAGCTAAATTTGTATTAATTAAAAGAAGATTGTTATAAATATAAGATATTAATTGTAATCCTCATGGTCACCACTAAGAAGTTAAAAAATATAAGGAAAGGAAATAAGGAGAGGATCAAAATTGTACACGTGAAAAAAATCAGTCAAACACAAAAGTGGACAGTAGTGAAGAAAATGAGAAACAAAATACATATATGACCTACTACAAAGTAGAATATATAAGTCCTTCCTTATCATTAATCGCTTTAAATATAAATAGATTAAATTCACAATTGGGAACTTTGTTGGACCATGATTCTCAGTGCTTTGGCAGTTATGATGTAGTTTAGCAGTCGTATAACGATGCAATCACTTCCATGATGAGATGTGATATAATGCGATTACCTCCATGATGGGATCTGCTATGAGTAGCCAATCAGATGTAAAGGAGTTTCCTCAGGGGTGTGGACTGCATCCAATATAGGTGGACTTTCTGGCAAGGCTCTTGAGCTTTTGCTCACTCTGAATCCTGCAGCTGGCTCCTCTTCATCTGATCTCAAGTTTTTGGGACTTGAACTCTCAGCTTACCTTCCAATTTTGGGATTCATCAGCCTCCGCAGTCTGTGAGCCACGACCTGCCAGCTTACCTGCCGATCTTGAGATTTGTCAGCCTTTGCAGCCTGTGAGCCACAGACCTGTTGTATGACCTGCAGATCTTGAGTTCTGCAGTCCCTGCATCTGTGTGAGTCAGGAGAAACTACCAGCCTGACCCATGGACTTGAGACTTACCAGCGTCTACAGCCTCGTGAGCCATTTCCTTGATATAAATCTATTTATATATAAATACATATATATATGTATCTCACTGGTTTTGCTTCTCTAAAGAATCCAGCCTAAGATACCAATTAAAAGACAAACATTGGCAGAATGAATAAAAAAATCATTCAATTGCTATCAAGCTGATCTGACTCATGGTGACCCCTCCCCTCATGTGTGTCATAGTAGTAGTGACACATAAGTGTGTCAGTTCAATGGCTAATTTTTCAAAAGTAGATCACCAAGCCTTTCTTCCAAAGTGCCTCTGGGTGGACTCAAACCTCCAACATTTTGGTTAGCAGCTGAATGCATTAACCGTTTGTACCTCCCAAGGGGTCTATGTTTATTTCTGTATTACTTGTCTTTATACGATATACATACATACACACATACACACACATACATACACAGACACATAGACATCCATGAGTGGTTCATACAGACGCTTTGGACTTCATCTAGCAGGGCTCTAGTAATTATTCATAGAAAAGTAATGATACCAATTACAAATGCGTATTTGTCCATTTCCCCTTTCAGATTTATTAGTTTTTGTATTTTGGAGCCCTGTTGTTAAATATGTACACATTTAGGATTGTTGTATCTTTTTGGAGAAATAAACCTTTATTACGTTATGTCCCTACCTATTCCCAATAATACTCCTTTTTCTGAAGTATAATTTGTCTGATATTAATATAGTACTGCAGTAGAACTGGATAATTTTCAACCATTTCAAGAGGTAACATAAGATCAAGAACTGATGGTATAAAAGGAAGAAATCGAAGCTGCATTGAAGGCATTGGTGAAAAAACTATCCTCTCTCCACCATCTTCACTAACTCTGACACCAACTGTCCCTCACACAGCACTCCCTACTTCTCTGCCGGGTTCAATAATTCATTGCAACGGCCACACAGAGCTCACAGTCCATATTGATGATTATGGGGTTTATTAGGGATGTAACAGTTATAACTCAGGCTCAAAGACACTCAGAATACAGTTCTTCTATCAGGACAACCTCTTCCCTCCTGTGCTCATAGGCGTGCCTCTGTCTGGCCTTGGGCCTCTCTCCAAAGGCACTCAGCTTTCCTTCTCCCTGGGCCAGCATCTCCTATAGCCGGGTCCCTGTTGCTTGGTCTCTCCTGCCATGGCATCTTACCGTCTTCAGGGTTACAGCTTCCTCTCTCTATCTCAGTCTCCTGCTTCTAGGAGCTTCTCAGTGCAGGGATCTCAGGTCCATAATATATGCTCAGCTCCTGGCTCTTCTTCCTTGATGGGAGTTGAATCCTCCTCTTTGCTCTGGAACTGGTTCTCTTTGAAGGGAAAACTAAACAATCCTCTTGGTGAGCCACAATTACCCTATCACACAGTCCTGCCCAAGCACCAGGGTGGATGTTATAAGACCATGGCTAGAAAGGCCACACAAAGTAAACAATCACATCACAGTACCTTGGACTCATTTTTCAAGAGAACTATCAAAAATCCCATCGGAACGGATTGGTAAAGAACATAATCAATAGCAAGAACATTTTCATACTTATGTTTTCCGTATTTGGAAGAAATCTATACCGCTATTCTTATTTTGCCAATTCACAGGGATCACAGAGATTAGTGGTAGATATTGCAGTACCAGAAAACTCTCTGGTGAAACAGTCTGTGAGCAGTCTTACAAACATGGATATTCCACCAGAGTCAAAAGAATGACGTTACATTAATCATCAAAGAGAACATTTCAAGATCTAGCCTAAAGTACAATGTTGTCACTGATAGGCTAATATCCATACACTTACAAGGAAGACCAGTTTATATGACTCTTCAAATTTATGCACCAACCACTAATGCCAAAGACAAAGAAATTGAAGATTTTAAACAACTTCTGCAGCCTGAGATTGATCAAACATGCAATCAAGATGCATTGATATTTACTGGTCATTAGAATGTTAAAGTTGGAAACAAAGAAGGAAAAGTAGTTGGAAAATACAGCATTGCTGATAGAAATGATGCCAGAAATCTCATGAAGGAATTTTGCAAGACCAGTGACTCATCCACTGCAAATATTTTTTTTCACCAACATAAACGGCAGCTATACACGTGGACTTTACCAGATGGAACACACAGGAATCAAACTGACTACATCTGTGGAAAGAGAAGATGGGAAAACTCATATCATCAGTCAGAACAAGGCCAGGGATTGATTGTGAAACAGACTGTCAATTGCTCATATGGGAGTTCAAGTTGAAACGGAAGAAAAGTAGAATACATAGAGAGATAGTATTGTATGACCTTGAGTATATCTCACCTGTATTTAGAGACCACCTCAAGAATACATTTTATGTGTTAAACACTAATGACTGAAGACCAGGTGAGTTGTGGAATGACATCAAGGACATCACACATGAAGAAAGCAAGAGGTCCTTTAAAAGACAGGAAAGAAAGAAAAGACCAAAACGGATGTCAGAAGAGACTCTGAACCTTGCTCTTGAATGTCGGGTAGCTGAAGTGAACGGAAGAAATGATGAAGTAATAGAGCTGAACAGAAGATTTCAAAGGGTGGCTTGAGAAGAAAAAGTATTATAATGACGTGTGAAGATCTGGAGATGGATAACCAAAACGGAAGAACACTCAGCATTTCTCAAGCTGAAAGAACTGAAGAAAAAATTCAACCCTTGAGTTGCCATTAATATTAAATGACGCAGGAAGCATCAAAAGAAGATGAAAGTAATACCCACAGTCACTAAGCCAAAAAAAATTCGTCGACCTTCAACCATTTCAGGAAGTAGCATATGATCAGAAACCGATGATACTGAAGGAAGAAGTCCATGCTGCACTGAAGGAATTGGTGAGAAAAAAAAGCCTCCGAGAATTGATGGAATACCAACTGAGATGTTTCACCAAATGGATGCAGCACTGGAATCGCTCACTTGTCTAATCCCAAGAAATTTGGAATACAGCTACCTGGCCTATGAACTGGAAAGGATCCATATTTACGCCGATTCCTAAGAAAGGTGACCCAACCAAACGTGGAAATTATCAAACAATATCATTAATATCACATGCAAGTAATATTCTGCTAAAAATCATGCAAAAGCAGCTGCAGCAGTACATTGACAGGGAACTGCCAGAAATTTAAGCAGGATTCAGAAGAGGACATGGAAGGAGGGATATCACAGCTGATGTCATATCGATTCTGGCCAAAAGCAGAGAATACCAGAAAGATGTTTAAACCTGTGTTTTATTGACTATGCAAAGGGATTTGACTGCTTGGATCATAACAAATTATGGATAACATTGCGAAGAGTGGGAATTCCAGAACACTTAATTGTGCTGATGAGGAACCTGATCAAGAGGTAGACATTCAAACAGAAAAAGGTGATACTGCGTGGTTTAAAGTCAGGAAAGGTGTGTTTCAGGGTTGTATCCTTTTACAATACTTATTTAATCTGCAAATAATCTGAGAAGCTGGACTATACAAAGAACACGACATCAGGATTGGAGGAAGACTCATTATCAACCTCCATTTTGCAGATGACACAACCCTGCTTGCTAAAAGATAAAAGGACTTGAAGCACTTACTGATGAAGATCAAAGACCGCGGCCTTCAGTATAGATTGCACCTCAACATAAAGAAAACAAAAATCCTCACAACTGGACCAATGAGCAACATCATGATCAACGAAGAAAAGATTGAAGTTGTCAAGGATTTCATTTTATTTGGATCCACAATCGACACCCATGGAAACAGCAGTTAAGAAATCAAAAGATGCACTGCCATCAGGCAAATCGGCGCAAAAGACCTCTAAAGTGTTGAAAAGCAAAGACATCACCTTGAAAACTAAGATGCAACTGATCCAAGCCACAGTGTTTTCAGTGGCCTCGTATGTGTGGGAAAGCTGGCTGATGAATAAGGAAGACCGAAGAAGAATTGATGCCTTTTAATTGTGTTGGTGAAGAATTCTGAATATACCATGAACTGCCAAAAGAACGAAAAAATCTATCCTGAAAGAAGTATAACGAGAATGTACCCTAGCCTAGAAGCAAAGATGGCTAGACTACATCCTACAATACTTTGGACCTGTTTTCAGGAGGAATTAGTCCATGGAGAAGGATATCATGTACTATTTCTTTGGACTATCTAAGACCTGAAGAACAAAATCTCATGGTCCAAATTAATGTTTTTACTTACTAATTTTCAAATGTAGCCCTGGTGGAACAGTGGTTAAGAGCCTGGCTGAAACTAAAAGGTTTCAACCAGCCTCTCCTTAGAAGCCCTACTGTGCAGTTCTATTCTGTCCAACAGGGTCACTGTTAGTTAAAATTTAATCCACAGCAATGAGTTATTTAATTTTCAAATATAAATTTTTTTGTGTTAATGTCTAAATTCTAAAGTAAATTTTCTTTTATAAACTTCCTGTTTTATAAATTTATTTTCTATTATTCAAATTTATTGTTATGGCAGAATCAAATTTAAAAAGTGACATAATTTTCAATCCAGGCAAAATGAAACGGCAATAACTAAGTGCAGTGCAAAAATGGATGCCTGCAGAAGATAAAAAGAAAATGATTTGTGAATCCCTGAAGACTATTCCAAAATTCGTTTTTAGAATGTAATAAATCAGCAGAGACTTCTTGCATTAAAGGTACGTGCTTAATGGGTGGGAATCATCCTACTAGTACCACTAGTGCTGAAATTAACGATGGCAATACAAATATAACAGAATTTGTTCTAAATTCTGCAACTACTTCTTGCTGTAGTAAAAAAAAAAAAATTAGTAGTGATCTAGAAAGTGAAACTAAGAATATTAAATTGTCACATCTGCAGACCCCATAAATAACAGAAATGCAGATCCTGCCTTGTGGAATAATTTTCTTCCAACGAAGTAAATTACTGGATCAAAAGAGGCCCAAGTGATTGTCAACATCACAGTTGTCCACTTGTAAATTTGTGTTGAAAATTCCTGGACGGTAAACAAAGTTCTGTAGCCAGAATTTTTTCTAGAGTGCAAAGTTAATGATGAAAATTATAAGAGGGAGTGGCTACTGCAATCTCCATCAGTCAGCTCCCTGTATTGTTTTGTTTGCAAACCTACTAACCAAACAAACAAACCCGTCATCCTCATTTAATTCTCGAATTGTTACAGATGAATTTAGCAATTGGTGCAAATTGAATAGGATCGGTAAACATGAAAATAGTTCAATTCACAGAGATTATGTTATCATATTTAAACCAAACACATTGTTCTGGCTTAATTTATGAACTGGAATCACAAATTAATGAACATCAGTATTGAAAAGCCATTTTGTAATGTGTCGTTGTTGTCCTAACAATCACTGAATGTGGACTATCTTCGTGAAAAAGAAATGAAGTCTTTGGGTCCCCACGAAATGGAAAATTTTAAAGTTGGCTTCAACTTGTTGCTCATTTGATCTATTTTTAGCAAGTCACATCTCAAAATACGGTAACACAGGAAAGGGCAATCCATCCTATAATTCTAAAATAATGTGTGAAAAAATTATAATCTTGTTAAGTGATGAAGTTCAATCAACTACTGTCAGTGAAATAAGTATAGCTCGATATTTTATTTTGTCTGTGGATTCCACTTCTGAGCCTTCTCATACAGGCCAGCTAAGTATTGTTTAAAGATCCGTATCTCCAACAGGTAGAAAACCTGTATGGTGATTTATCACATTTACTAGCTTAAAAAATCATACTGGTAAAGACATTGCAAAGCAAGTGTTTCATTAATTATGTGAAGTTTGCAAAATTGATTTTTCTAAGTGCAGAGACCAATCCTATGACAATGCTGCCATTACGTCACTGCATTATAAAGGCATACAACAGAAAATTCTGGAATGAAATTAATCTGCCATTTTCATACCAAGGTGCTGCACATTCATTTAATTTTGTAGGATGTATCACAACAGATTTTTTTTGTCCAAAAGCAATTGATGTTTTTTCTAATATTCAGTTACTTTACAAATTTTTTGCCACCTCTACTCACTGATGAGCTGTTCTTAAAACACATTCAGGCAATGATTGAGCATTAAAATGTCTAATACACATTGGGAAGCACATGCTATAGCAACAAATACAATTCTAGGCGCCACACAGAATATTGCTGAAGACCAGATACAAAAAGGAAACACCAAAACAGAAGCTAAAATCATCGCTGCCTTAGTCATCTAGTGCTGCCACAACAGATACCATAAGTGGATGGCTTTAACAAAGAGAAATTTATTTTCTCACAGTCTAGTAGGTTACAAGTCCAAATTCAGGACGTCAGCTCCAGGGGAAGGCTTTCTCTCTCTGTTGATTCTGGAAGAAGGTCCCCGTCCTCCATCTTCCCATGGTCAAGGAGCTTCTCAGGCACAGGGACCCTGGGTCCAAAGGACATGCTCTGCTCTTGGTAGTATGAGGTCCCCAACTCTCTATCCTTTCATCTCCTGAGAGGTAAAAGGTGGTGCAGGCCACACCCTAGGGAAACTCCCTGTATCTGGGATCAGGGAGGTGTTAAAATCCCACCCTAATCCTCTCAACATAAAATTACCATCACAAAATGGAGGACAACCTCACATGGCCTATCCAAGTTTATACACACATTCTGGGGGGACATAATTCAATTCATGACATTCTACCCTTTGGCCCGCCCAAAATCACATTCTTGCAAATGGAAAACGTATTCATCCCATCACAAACCAAAACCAAACCCACTGCCGTCCAGTCGATTCTGACTCATAGCGACCCTACAGGACAGAGTAGAACTGCCCCACAGAGTTTCCAAGGAGCGCCTGGCAGATTCGAACTGCCGACCTCTCGGTTAGCAGCCGTAGCACTTAACCACTATGCCACCAGGGTTTCCTCATCCCGTCATAGCATAGAAAAATCTTAAATCAAGTCCAAGTCCAAAATTCAAAAATCCCTCTTCATCTGTGAAATCTAGGACACAAGTTATCTGATTCCTAAGGTACAATGGCATAAAAGGCACAAGCTAGACATTTCCATTACAAACGGAAGAATCTTGAGGGAAAGAAGGCATAACATGCACCAAGCGAGTCAGGAGAACACATCGCATTAGCCCTCAAAGACATTGCAAACCAAGTGTTTCACTAATTAGGCGAAGCTTGCAAAATTGATTTTTCTAAGTGCAGAGACCAATCCTATGACAATGCTGTGAAATGTCACTGCATTATAAAGGCATGCAACAGAAAATTCTGGAATGTAATGAATATGCCATTTTCATACCAAGGTGCTGCATATTCACTTAATTTTGTAGGATGTATCACAGTGGATTTTTGTCAAGAAAAATGATTTTTTTCTTCTATTCAGATATTTTACAATTTTTTTGCCATCTCTATTCACCGATGAGCTGTTCATAGGCAATGATCAGCATTAAAATCTCTTTCTAATACCCACTGGGAAGCACATGCTATAGCAATGAGTGCAATCCTGGAATCACACACTCAGATTCTAGGTGCCACAGAGAATATTGCTGAAGAGCAGTCACAAAAAGGAGATACCAGAACAGAAGCTTAAAACGTCGCCAACAAAATGGAAACACAGACCATATATTTACGTTTGTTATGTATAATAATATATTGCATCATTTCCATTTGACGAGGCAATTCTCCAAGACAGGAAAGAAAGAAAAGACCAAAACGGATGTCGGAAGAGACTCTGAACGTTGCTCTTGAGTGTCGAGTAGTTAAAGTGAAAGGAAGAAATGATGAAGTTTTGAGTATTGAGACGCCTCCAGTGATCTCTCTTACAAAAAAACCAGAAAAAACAAGTGAAGCGATTATATTTATGACAAGCTAGGAGCCCTGAACATCAAAAGTAAAGTTAGAAAATGGACTCAGCGGCAGGGGGAGGGAGAGACTATTCAGAAGTGGAGAGGAGTTACTGGACCTGAATAGCCAGGAACCCTCAGGCACCATTCCCTGGAGCGACTGCAGTGGGGCTGGCAGTGGCGTTCCAGAGGCGTTTAGCTCAGGGAAGGACAGCAAGTTGCACAGACTACTCACACCTCCAGAACAAGAGAATAACGGCACTCTCAGCAAGAGCTAATTACTTGTGTTTATTTTACTACGCCCCCAGCCCCCAAGCCGGCTTCAGTGGCTGTCAACTTCCCTGGGCCTGAGATAGGCCCTGGTACCACTCTGAGCCATTTTTCCATCCTTGAAGAAGGTATAAGTGCACAACTGGGGGAAAGATAATCTGCTAGCTCAATTAAGCTGGGGAGCTCAGGACAGAAGCAGCTCTTGTTCAGGCACAAACAGTCCATGGGCTTTGAATATTTTTCACCCCAGCATGGACCTGTGTGGGCCCATTTCAGCAGAATAGGCCCTTGTTGCCAGACTGCAACTGTTTCAGCTGGACGGTGGAAAGATGGGTGTTTGATGTTTGACACCGCTTTGCCTATTAAACAGGGTCTTCACCTACCCACATCAGGGGCCTAAGGACTGCTGGCTCCACCCACAATACCTAGCCACCTGTGACAGGGCTCCAAGGATAAGTAGTACCTCCCAGAACTTACAACCAAAAGCATTGGGTACCCGTCGCCCTTCTGCAGAACCCACCCGTGTGCTCTACAGAACAGGGATGCACTTTCCTCACAGACACTCAGAGCACAGCTGTCAGACCCCTGCCTTGATCAGAGCCTGACCCCCTACTGCAGCCAGATACTTCTGCCTACACCAATAACCCCTGCCCCTCTAAGGCTGTAGGACAGAGCCTGTACCTTACACTTTATGACCAACTACCTGGGCACCTGAGTTGAATCCATACAAGAAAACTAAATGAACTCCTAGGCTCATATGCCTGGTAACAGTGCTAGCCATCTGGTGATAGTACATTAGAGCTTCAAAGGTGAAAATAATCAACCTAGCGCACTCAAGCAGCTTATTTGGGTATATCAAAACTAAACAAAGCAAGAAGCTAGGATACAAAAAGTAAGCATAAAATAAACTAATACAATAACTTATAGATTGCTCAGACACAACAGTCAATATCAAATCACATAAAGAGGCAGACACAGGAGCAGGACCAAGATGGCTGACTAGGTAGAAGATTCCACTTATCCCTCTTGAAACAAAGACTCGAAAAAACAAGTGAACTGATCACATAAAGGACAATCTACAAACCCTGACCATCAAACACGGAACTAAGGAGTTGACCTGAGTGACGGGGGAGCGAAAAGCCACGCTGCAGCAGGGACCACTTCCAGAGCCAGTGTCCCACGCCGCAGCCTTGAGCCCTCGCGGTTTCCTGGTGTCAGAGTGGTGGGGCTGATTGTGGCTTACTGAGACAGGGAAGAAGAGATATAGGCCTAACCCTCAGGACCAACCTCAGAGGGGACCCAGGCAGCACACACAGGCTCCACACAGACGCGGCTGACAGGGAAACGAAAAACTATAGGGAAGCAGCGACTGGTTTTGGAGCCTGGAGTGCAGCGTCCCAGAAAGGAAACCCTGGTGCTGGGCTTTGGACTAAGTGTGGGGGAGCCGATTATGGCTTCCTGAGACGGTGTGAGCATGGATGCAGCCCTAACCCTCTGGGACAGTCTCAGCAGGGATCCAGTCAGCACACACGAGCGACACAATGCTCTGGAATCTCAGAAAAAACAGTCCTCACCAAACAACATAAGTAACTTTGTATATTTTGCCAGGCTACTCTCTTCTATATATCTGATTCCACCCCTCATTGCCCCAGCCAGCTTCATTAACATTGGAATTCTCTGTGCCAGAGAGTGAAGTGCACTGCTGAATTTTTTTTCTTCTTTCTTTTCTAACCCATTCTCCTGGCCTGAGAAAAGCAGCATTTAACAATCAAAGAAAAAATCCTTCCCTGACTTGCCTAAACTGAAATAACAGTACAGAATCAGCTCCATCCAGGCATTAACAGACCCATAGTCTTTGGCTTTCACCCTACAGGTAACAAGGTGGCTATTACAATGTAAAGGCAATTCTGATAGAGATCTGAACATAATTGTTTTAGCTCAGCAGTGGAAAGGCAAGTTTTGGAGGTCAGATACCTCTCTACCTATTAAACAGAGCCTTCGCTGATCCGCACCAGCGAACTGAGGGCTGAGACTCCACCCACATCACCTAGCCACCTGCTAGAGGGGTCTGAGAATAGTGACGCCTACCCAAGCATTGGGTGCCTGAGATACAGCTGCAAAGCCCACCCACCAGAGTGCTCTAGAGAATAGAGCCACACCTACTTCACTGACACTTGAAGGAAGGCTGTCAGCATCCTGCCCTCCTCGAAATGTGACCCCATGCCACTAATAGAAACTGGTGCATACAACCATCACCACTACTCCTCTAAGATAATAGGTGAGAGCCTACACCACACACTAGGTGACCAGCTATCAGGACACCTGAGCTGATTCTATTCAAGAATAGTGAATGGACTCATACACTTATATACCTGGTAACAGCTCAGGCAAGCTGGTAACAGGACGTAAGTGATTCAAAAGCTATATCAATCACGATACCACAATCTAGTAGCCCATCTGGGTGTATTGTAACAAAACAAAATAAGAAGATAAGACTCAGTGAGCAAATATAAAAGAAAATATTACAATATCTTATAGATGGCTCAGAGACAGCAGTCGACATCAAATCACATGAAGAAGCAGACCATGATTGCTTCTACAAACCCCCAAATCAAAGAATCAAAATCATTCCCAGATGTAGATACATTCCTAGAATTGCCAAATGTAGAATATAAAAAAATTATATACAGAATGCTTCAAGACATCAGGAATGACCTCACAAATGAAATAAGGCAATCTACAGAAAACACCAAGGAATACGTGGATAAAGCAGTTGAAGATATCCAAAAGATTATTCAACAACATAGTGAAAAAATTAATAAGCTGTAAGAATCCATAGAGAGACAGCATTCAGAAATCCAAAAGATTAACAATAAAGTCACAGAATCAGACAACTCAATAGGAAGTCAGAGAAGCAGAACCGAGGAACTGGAATGCAGAGTGGGGGAGCTGGAGGATAAGGCAATTGACACAAATATAGTTGAAGAAAAATCAAATAGAATTTAAAACTATGAAGAAACCCTAAGAATCATGGGGGACTCTATCAAGAATAATTTGCGTGTGATTGGAGTTCCAGAACAGGGAGGGATAACAGAAAATACAGAGAGAACAGTGGAAGATCTGATGGCAGAAAAATTCCCTGGCATTGTGAAAGATGAAAAGATATCTACCCAAGATGCTCATCGAACCTCATACAAAATAGATCCCAAAAGAAAATCACCAAGACATATCATCAAACCTGCCAAAACCAAAGATAAAGAGAAATTTCAAAAGCACCCAAGGATAAACGAAAAGTTACCTACAAAGGAGAATCAATAAGTTTGCACTACTCGGCAGAAACCATGCAGGCAAGAAGACAATGGGATAACATATATAGAGCACTGAAAGAGGAAAAACTGTCAGCAAACAATCATATATCCAGCAAAATTCTAAAACATGAAGGTGAAATTAAGATATTTACAGATAAACACAAGCTTAGAGAATTTGCAAAAACCAAACCAAAACTGCAAGAATTACTGAAGGAAATTCTTTGGTCAGAAAATCAATAATATCAGATACCAACACAACACAAGGTCACAGAACAAAACATCCTGATATCAACCCAGATAGGGAAATCACAAAAACAAAATAAGATTAATTAAAAAAATTGCTCAAAACAGGGAATCATTGATGTGATTATGTAAAAGATTACGATAGTGAAAAAAGAGGGACTAAATACAGGAGGCTTAGAAATTACATATGGAGAGGAAACCAAGGCGATACAGGGTGAAACAACTTAGGTTTTTACTTACTCAAACCAGGGTAAATATTAAGGTAACCACAACAAGGTCTAACAATTCCATACTTCAAAATAAAAACCAAGATAAACATAACGACTCACCAAAATAAATTCAACTACTATAAAAAGGAGGAACACACATTCTACAAAGAAAAACTCAGCACAAAAAAGTAAATGGAAAAATGAAATTGTCAAAAACAGGCATCAAAATGACAGCACTAAACTCATACTTATCTATAATTACGCTTAATGTAAATGGACTAAATTCACCAATAAAGAGACAGAAAGTTGCAGACTGGATGAAAAAACACGATCAGTCTGTATGCTGCCTAAAAGAGACACGCTTTAGAGTTAAGAGACACAAATAAACCATAACTGAAAGGATGGATAAAAATATATCAAGCAAACAACAATCAAAAAAGAGCAGGAGAGGCAATATTAATTTCCAACAAAATAGACTTTAAAATTAAATCCACCACAAAGGATAAAGAAGGATACTACATAAAGATTAAAGGGACAATTTACCAGGTACATATAACCGTATTAAATATTTATGCATCCAATGATAGGGCCGCAACATTCATAAAACAAATGTTAACAGAATTAAAAAGTGAGATAGACACCTCCACAATTATAGCAGGAGACTTCAACACAACACTCTCGGTGAAGGATAGGAAATGCAGTAAGAAGCTCAATACAGACACGGAAGATCTAAGTGCTACAATTAAACAACTTCACTTCATAGACTTATACAGAACACTCCACCCAACAGCTGCAAACTATAATTTCTTTTCTAGTGCACATGAAACATTCTCTAGAATAGATCACATATTAGGTCATAAAACAAGCCTTTGCAGAACCCAAAACATTGAAATATTACAAAACATCTTCTCTGAACAAAAGACCATAAAAGTAAAAATCAATAACAGAAAAACCAGGGAAAAGAAATCAAATGCTTGGAAACTGCACAATACCCTGCTCAAAAAAGACTGGGTTATGGAAGACCTTAAGGAGGGAATAAAGAAATTCACAGAATTCAACAAGACTGAAAACACTTCCTATGAAAACCTTTGGGACATGGTGAAAGCAGTGCTCAGAGGTCAATTTATATCAATAAAGGCACACATATTAAAGAAGAGCCAAAATGAAAGAACTGTCCCTACAACTTGAACAAACAGAAAGAGAGCAACAAAAGGAACTGTCAGGCACCAAAAGAAAGCAAAAAATAAAAACTACAGCAAAATTAAATGAATTAGAGAATAGAAAAACAATTGAAAGAGTTAACAAGGCCAAAAACTGCTTCTTTGAAAAAATTAACAAAATTGATAAACCATTGGCAAGACTGATTAAAGAAATACAGGAAAAGAAACCAATAATCCAAATAAGAAATGGGATGGGCCATATCACAACAGATCCAACTGAAATTAAAACAATCATATCAGATTACTACAAAAAATTGTATTCTAACAAATTTGAAAACCTAGAATAAATGGATGAATTCCTAGAAACACACTACCTACCTAAACTAACACAAACTGAAGTACAACAACTAAATAGACCCATAACAAAAACAGAGATTGAAAAGGTAATCAAAACACTCCCAACAAAAAAAAGCCCTGGCCCTGATGGCTTCACTGCAAAGTTCTACCAAACTTTCAGGGAAGACTTACCACTACTACTGAAGGTATTTCAAAGCATAGAAAAGGACGGAATACTACCTAACTCCTTCTATGAAGCCAGCATAACCCTGATACCAAAACCAGCTAAAGACAACACAAAAAAAGAAAATTACAGACCTATATCCCTCATGAACATAGATGCAAAAATCCTCAACAAAATTCGAGCCAGTAGAATTCAACAACATATCAAAAAAATAATCCACCATAACCAAGTAGGATTTATACCAGGTATGCAAGGTTGGTTCAATATTAGAAAAACAATTAATGTAATCCACCACATAAAAAAAGGACAAGAACCACATAATTTTATCAATTGATACAGAAAAGGCATTTGACAAAGTCCAACACCCACTCATGATAAAAACTCTCAGCAAAATAGGAATAGAAGGAAAATTCCTCAACATAATAAAGGGTATTGGTACAAAGCCAATACCCAGAATCATCCTAAATGGAGAGGGCCTGAAAGCATTTTCCTTGAGAACGGGAAACAGACAAGGATCCCCTTTATCACTGCTCTTATTCAGCATTGTGCTAGAGGTCCTAGCCAGAGCAACTGGGCTAGACAAAGAAATAAAGGGCATCCAGATTGGTAAGGAAGAAATAAAATTATCTCCATTTCCAAAGACATTATCTTATACACAGAAAACCCTGAGGAATCCTCAAGAAAACTAATAGAAGGGTTCAGCAAAGTTTCAGATTACAATACAAACACACAAAATCAGTTGGATTCCTCTATATCAACAAAAAGAACATTGAAGAGGAAATCATCAAATGAATGCCATTCACAGCAGCCCCCAAGAAGATAAAATATTTAGGAATAAACCTTACCAAAAAATGTAAAAGAGCTATACCAAGAAAACTACAAGGTACTACTGCAAAAAAAACAAAAGGGACCTACGTAATTGGAAAAACATATCTTGCTCGTGGATAGGAAGACAACATTGTAAAATTGTCCATTCTATCAAAAGCCATCTATAGATACAATGCACTTCCGATCCAAATTCCAATGACATTTTTTAAACAGATGGAGAAACAAATCACCAACTTCATATGGAAGGGAAAGAAGTCGCGGGTAAGTAAAGCATTACTAAAAAAGAACAAAGTGGGAGGACTCACTCTGCCTGATATTAGAACAAATTATACTGTCACAGTAGTCAAAACAGCCTGGTACTGGTACAGCAACAGACACATAGACCAATGGAACAATATTGAGAATCCAGATATAAATCCATCCACATATGAGCAGCTGATATTTGCCAAAGGCCCAGTGTCAGTTAATTGGGGAGAAGATAGTCTTTTTAACAAAAGGTGCTGGCGTAACTGTATAGCCACCTCCAAAAAATGAAACAGGACCCCTACCACACACCATGCACAAAAACTAACTCCAAATGGATCAAAGACCTAAACATAAAATCTAAAACGATAAAGATCATGGAAGAAAAAATAGGGACAACATTAGGAGACCTCATACAGGGCATAAACAGAATACAAAACATTACTAAAAATGACGAAGAGAAACCAGATAACTGGGAGCTCCTAAAAATCAAACACCTATGCTCATCTAAAGACTTCACCAAAAGAGTAAAAAGACCACCTACAGACTGGGAAAAAGTTTTCAGCTAAGACATCTCCACCCGGTGCCTGATCTCTAAAACCTACATGACTCTGCTAAAACTCAACCACAAAAAGACAAACACCCTAATTAAAAAATGGGCAAAGGATATGAACAGACACTTCACTAAAGAAGACATTCAGGCAGCTAACAGATACATGAGGAAATGCTCTCGATCATTAGCCATTAGAGAAATGCAAATCAAAACTACAATGAGATTCCATCTCACTCCAACAAGGCTGGCATTAATCCAAAACACACAAAAAAATAAATGTTGGAGAGGCTGTGGAGAGACTGGAACACTTATACTCTGCTGGTGGGAATGTAAAATGGTATACAACCACGTTGGAAATCAATTTGGTGCTTCCTTAAAAAGCTAGAAATAGAACTACCATACAACCCAGCAATCCCACTCCTCGGAATATATCCTAGAGAAATAAGAGCCTTTACACAAATAGATACATGCACTTCCACGTTTATTGCAGCACTGTTTACAACAGCAAAAAGATGGAACCAACCAAGGTGCCCATCAATGGATGAATGGATAAATAAATTATGGTATATTCACACAATGGAACACTGCACATCAACAAAGAACAGTGACGAATCTGTGAAACACTTCATAACATGGAGAAACCTGGAAGGCATTATGCTGAGTGAAATTAGTAGCAAAAGGTCAAATATTGTATAAGACCACTATTATAAGATCTTGAGAAATAGTTTAAACTGAGAAGAACATATTCTTTTGTTGTTATGGGGGGGGAGGGAGGGAGGGTAGGAGAGGGGTATTTACTAAAGAGATAGACAAGAACTACTTTCGGTGAATGGAAGAACAACACTCAACACAGTGGAGGTCAGCACAACTGGACTAAACCAAAGCAAAGAAGTTTCCTGAATAAACTGAATGCTTCGAAGGTCAGCAAAGCAGGGGCAGGGGTTTGGGGACCATGGTTTTAGGGGACATCTAAGTCAACTGGCATAATAAAATCTATTAAGAAAACATTCTGCATCCAACTTTGAAGAGTGGCATCTGGGATCTTAAATGCTAGCAAGCAGCCATCTCAGATGCATCAATGATTCTCGACCCACCTGGATCAAGGGAGAATGGAGAACACCAAGAACATAAGATAATAACGAGCCCAAGAGACAGAAAGGACTACATGAACTAGAGACTACATCATCCTGAGATCAGAAGAACTAGACAGTGCCGGGCCACAACCAATGACTGCCCTGACGGGGAACATAACAGAGATCCCTTGAGGGAGCAGAACAGTGGGATGCAGACCCAAAATTCTCATAAAAAGACCAGACTTAATGGTCTGACTGAGACTGGAAGGACCCCAGTGATCATGGCCCCCACACCTTCCGTTTACCCACTACAGGAACCATCCCCAAAGCCAGTTCATCAGACATGGGTTGGACTAGACATGGGTTGGAGAGGGATGCTGGTGAGGCGTGAGCTACTTGGTTTGGGTGGACACTTGAGACTATGTTGGCATCTCCTGCCTGGAAGGGAGATGGGTGGGTAGAGGGGCTTAGAAACTGGCAAAATGGTCACGAAAAGAAAGAGTGGAAGGAGGGAGTGGGCTGCCCCATTGGGGGGAAAGTAATTGGGAATATGTAACAAGTTGTGTATAAGTTTTTATGTGAGAGACTGGCTTGATTTGTAAACTTTCACTTAAAACACAATAAAAATTATTAAAATAAAAAAAAAGAAGCTGACCCATGATTGCTTCAACAAGCTCTCAGAACTAAGACTCAAGGAATCTTCTCGATGAAGGTGCAATCCTGGAATTACCGGATACAGAATACAAAAGATTAATATACAGAACTCTCAAAGATATCAGGAAGGAAATGAGGCAAAATACAGAACAAGCCAAGGAACACAAAGATAAAGCAGCTGAAGAAATTAAAAAGGTTACTCAAGAACATAATTAAAAATTTAATAAGCTGCAAGAAACCATAGAGAGACTGCAATCAGAAATTCAGAAGATTAACAATAAAATTACAGAGTTAGAAAACTCGATAGAAAGTAAGAAGAGCACAACTGAAGAACTGGAAGGCAGAATTACTGAGATAGAAGATAAAACTCTTGGGACCAATATATTTGAAAAGAAACCAGATAAAAGAATTTTAAATGAAGAAATCCAAAGAATCATGTGGGACTTTATCAAGAGAAATAACTATGAGTGATTGCAGTACCAGAACAGGGAGGGCTAACAGAAAATACACAGGGAACTGTTGAAGATTTGTTGGCAGAAAACTTCCCTGATATCATGAAAGATGCTCATCAAATTCCACATAAGGTGATCTCAAAAGAAAGTGACCGAGACATATAATAATCAAACTTGCCAAAATCAAACACAAAGAGAATTTTAAGAGAGGCTAGGATAAAGGAAGTCACCAAAAAAGGAGAGTAAATAATAATAAACTTGGACTACTCAGCAGAAATCATGGAGGCAAGAAGGCAATGGGATGACTTATACAAAATATTGAAGGAAAAAAATTGCCAACCAGGAATCAAACCATAACCCTGGCCCTCTGGCCTTAGCCCTCTAACTCTAGCCCCTAAGCCCTAAGTCCCAAAGCCCCTAAGACCCTAAGCCCTTAGGTCCTAACCCCCAAGGCCCTAAACTCTAACCCTAACCCAAACTCTAACCCCTATACCCTAAACCCTAAACCCTAACACCTAACCCCTAACCACCCTAACCTTAACGACCCTAACCCTAACCCTAACACTCGAACCCTAACCCTCTAACGCTAACCTGAAACCCTAACCCTCTAACTCTAACCCTCTAATCCTAGCCCTCTAATCCTAGCCCTAAACCTAACCCCAACCCCCAAACCCAACGCCAAACCCTAAACCTCAAATCCCTAGCCCTAAACCTAAGAATGAGTCTAAGCCTAACCCTATCACTTAACCCTAAACCGTAAACCCTAACACTTAAAACCCTAACACACAAAACCCTAACACCCTTAGCCCTAACACATTCAACCCTAACACCCTAAATGCCAAAACCCTAAACACTAACACCCTTAACCCCAACCCCTAAACCCTAAACTTAAACGCTAAACCATCTAACCCTCTAACCCTAATACCCTAACACTAAACCCTAAACCCTAACCCCAGTCCCCAGCCCTAACCCTCACTCTAAGCCTTAAACCCTAAACCTTAAGTCCTAAACCCTAGGCTCTAAGCCCTAAGCCCTAAACCCTAAGTCCTAAAACCCTAAACTCTAAGCCTTAAGCCCTAAACATAACCCTCTAACCCTAAACCCTAAAACCTTACCCCAGACCCATCCCACACCCCTAAACCTGAACCCCTAAACCCTAGCCCTAACCCCTAACCCTAAACCTCTAAACCATACCCCTAATCTTCTAACCCTAAACCTCCAACCCTAACCCTCTAACCCTAACTCTCTAACCCTAACCACAACACCAACCCCATCCTCTGAACCCTGAAAACCTAACCCCCTAACCCTAAGCCTCTGAACCCTAAGCCTAAACCCTCTAACCCTAAACCCTAACCTTCACCCCTCACACCCTCACCTTCTCACTCCGTCACTCTATAATCTTCTCAACTTCTAACCCCCTCACCCTCTAACCCCTCACCCTCTAACTCCCTCAATCTCTAACCCCCAAACCTCTAACACCCACCCTCTTACCCCAAACCACATATCCCAAATAAACCCAACACCAACCCCAACCCTAAACCTAAATCCTGACCCCTAAAACCTAACCCAAACCCTACCGACTAAACCCTAAAACCCTAAACCCCCAAAACTGTAAACCCCAAACTGCAACCCCTAACACCTAACCTGTAAATTCAAACTCTAACCTCAAACCCTAAACCTAACCCTAACACCTAACCCCAACTGAAAAACCCTAACCCAAACCCTAACAACCCTAACCCTAACATCCCTAACCCCAAAGCCTAACAACCAGAACTCTAACAACCCTAACCCTAACATCCCGAACCTCAAACCCTAACCCTTTTTGTTAGCAGCCGTAGCACTTAACCACTAGCCACCAGGGTTTCCATGAGCAGTCACAGGAATAGACATATGCACACCCGTGTTCACTGCGACATTATTCACAGTAGCAAAAAGATGGAAACAACCTAAGTGCTCGTCCACAGAGGAATGGATAAACAAACTACGGTACATACACACAGTGGAACACTACACGACAATGAAGACCAATGATGAATCTCCGAAACATCTCACACCATGGATGAATCTGGAGCGCATCATGCTGACTAAGTCAATCACAAAACGACATATACACTAAGAGACCACTATCATAAAAACTCATGAAAACATTTACACACAGAAACAATCCTTGATGTTCACCAGGCAGACGGAGAGTGGGTAGAGAAAAGCTAACCAAACAATAACCAAAAAAAACAAACCCACCGCCGTCGAGTCGATTCCAGCTCATAGAGACCCTATAGGACAGATTAGAACTGCCCCATAGAGTTTCCAAGGAGCGCCTGGTGGATTCGAACTGCAGACCTTTGGTTAGCACTGGTGGGTCTTAACCACTATGCCATCAGGGTTTCCAACCAAACGACAGATATGTGGTAACTCTGGTGAAGGAAGAGACGGTACACAAGACTGGGAATCAACCTCAGCCTCACTCTAACCCTAACCATAACCCTAAACCACTTGTGCCCTAGCCTAGTAACCCCAGCCCTAACCCCAACCCCCAGCCACCTAAAACCTATACCCCTAAACCTAACTCCCAAACCTCTAACCCCCCAACCTGAACCCCTAACACCAAACCCTAACCCCTAACCCTAATCCTCTAACCCTTCTGCATCTCTGGGCCTCTCGACTCTCCGTCTATTTTCTCCCTCCAAATCCTACTAACACTCAGTGGAATTTTGAAGTTTGAGCTGTGCTTTGCTTCTTGTTGTCTCCACCGGTCCCATCAAGGCACTGCATCATTTATTTGCTCTGCTTCACTACTGAGTTCCAAAACCATGGCTTAGAATCACCTGACACTGAACCTCAGCGATTCGGCGCAAGGCCGCGAGAGGGCGTGCGCACCGCCGGTTCTGTTCTGCCCACCAGACCCTCCGAGCATGGGAACCTCCTGGACCTAAGACGGGACGAACTGGGTACCGCTCCAGTGGCGACAGCAGAAGCTTTTCTTCCCGAGGGACCCAATGCCTCAGGGCGCTCTCTCAATACTCCCATTAATGCTATGATTATCCTAACCCACTCCTTCTGCGAGACCTAGTGGGTCCTCGACCAGGCCCAGCCTTCACGACCCGCACCCCCCTGCCGTGGTCATGTACAGGAACCTGCAGGGCCGCGCCCTCCCCGCCCAAGCTCTGCCCCTCCACACCCTGATGCCCTGCAGGCCTCTACTAGGTCCCCGCCCAGGGGAGAGCTGTCGCCTTGCACGGGGGGGTGGCCATGAGGAAACATTCGGAAACCACCCCACAGGCACGAAGCCGACTGCCCCTATTGAGACCGTGTGAGCAGGGCTGCCCCGCCGACTGGAGCCTGCAGGGCATCACTCACGTTTGTCAGCTTCTCACCGCCCTCTGGGCTCAGGGTCCCAGAGCAGCCAACCCCCCCCGGGGGGGGGGCGGTCCGTCCGCAGGGGCAGGAAGATCGGGTTGATTGGTGCCCATGGCCAGAGCGCTTAAAACCCTTACAAGCCCTCATAAACCGTCAGCTCCAGACCTTCAAATGTCAGCCCGAGAGACACCTAATCTCCAACCTAAAAAAAAAAAACCACACCTGTTGCTATCGAGTCAATTCTGACTCATAGCGACCCTATAGGACAGAGTAGAACTGCCCCACAGAGTTTCCAAGGAGCACCTGGTGGATTCAAACTGCCAACCTTTTGGCTAGCAGCCTTAGCACTTAACCACTACGCCACCAGGGTAACCCACTGAACCCACTGCCACCAGGGTAGAGGCTCCAAATCCCACCAGTTTGAGGAACCCTCAAATCCCCTCAGCACCAGAGACCGCGTCCACAGCTACCGCTACACAGCGCCGCACAAACGTTTAAGTTAACAAACAACATGGGCGCTCAGGACCCCTTCCTGCTACCCCCACCCCCGCCACCCAGATGGGGAGCGGGACCCGGCATCCACACTGTTAACAGACACTGAATCGCTGCTGCTTCCACAAGGAGTAGGATCCCCGCGCTGCTCCACAGATTCCCAGGACCCCTTCCTTTCCAGGTGGGGCCGGGGCCACGCCGATGCCCCAGCCCCGAGAGTAGACCAGTCGGGCGCGGGCGCGGGCGCGGGGTGCCTCAGCCTCCCAGGCACAGCGCCCAAAACAGTAAGGGGCAGCGGGGCCTTGGGCGGGGGATCGCTCTCTCCCCGCCCCTGGCACCCTACGGAGTCTGGTGGGGGTGGGACGACGAACCGGGGCGAGTGCCCCGTCCTCAGTCTGGAGTCTCACCCCCCCGGGCGAACTCTGGGCCTTGGTTTCCCCCCGGCAGAGGGAGCAGGTGGGGGGCGGGGGGGGCAGGAGCCCATCACCCAGCTTGGCCCGCAAACCCGCCCCGGGCAGAGGAGGGACCTGGGCGCAGCCCTGGACACGGCCTTTCTCCCCAAGCCCTTCAAGCCCCCAGGCCCGAGGGCACTCCGCAGCTGGATCCCGCGGCTGGACCCCCCTCCGCCACAAATCCATGGGGATGAAATTTCGCGGACCAGCTGCATCTCCCGGGCCAGAGGCTCCCTCTCGCAGCCCCTAGAGTGGCTGCGTCCGCTCGGCCCCGCACCGCGTCCGCCCCAGGGGATCACTCGGGACGGGGTACGCCGGAGGGGGCGATGCGAGCTGCTAACCCAACGTCCGGACTCCCCAACCTCTGGAGGCCACGGGATGCTGGGACTGGGACCCGCCCTCCTGGCGCCTTCCCTCCACACCTTCGAGGGGCCGGGCTTGTTCAGTCTGGGAGCGGGTCCCTCCACCCAGCTGCCGGAGTTTCCTACCTTTCAGAAACCACGGCACGGAAAGCAGCACGAACACCATCCTCTCTAAGGCGCGCCATCCGGCCCGGACCCCTCACCACCCCTCCGGGCGCTTCCGGGAGTAACTGGCTGGACGGCGTGGAACATGGCTGCCGGCCCTGCCCAGCGGCCCGGGTGTGGGGCGGGCGTGGTGGGGTTGGGCCTCCAGAGGGGAGGGTGGGGTCTAGAAGCAAGGACAATGCCTAGGTGTGCGAGGTGAGGAGACGGGAGACGTCAGGAGAGGGCCCTCTCCCGTGCAGAGTTAAGTATTGGAGGTGCAACGGTTAAGTGCTTGGCTAACTGAAAGGTGGGCCGTTGGAACCCACCAGCTCAAGGGTTGAAAAGATCTGGAGATGGGCTCCCATAAAGATTCTAACCAAACAAAATCCGAACCAGTTGCTGTTGAATCAATTCCGACTCATAGTGACCCTATAGGGCAGAGTAGAACTGCCCCATAGGGTTTCTAAGACTATAAGTCTTTACAGAAGCAGACTGCCATGTCTTTCTGCAAATAACCAACTGGCGGATTCGAACTGTCCACGCTTTGGTTAGCAGCCGAGCTCTTAACCACGGTGCCACCAGGGCTGCGCCATAAAGACTGCAACCTAGGAAACCTTGTGAGGCAGTTCTAAGTTGTCATACAGGGTTGATATGAGTCAGAATCTCTTGATGGCATACAACCATGATTGTACTAAGAAAAATTCCTCCAAGCATCTGCCTACATGACCCCTGAAGCACATATGCATGCACACTATCAAAGCAGTGCGGCCAAAGACAGGAAATTGGAATAGAGACATTATAGAGTGGACAGTGAAAAGTGATTTCTGAGGGGCATGCAGCTCAAGCGGAGGAGGCAGCATACAACTAAATGCCCTTCTCCTTTTATTGTTCAATGGTCTTCAGAAAGAATGTGTCCCAGGAATTAACTGTAGCCCAGGATAACTTGAAGACAGCAAATACAGAGGACCACTCAGGATGCTTCTGCAGTGGTCAGGGTGAGCAGTGATGGTGGTAGTGCAGGTGGGAACAGTGGGCAGGCTTTAGGTGTACTTTGCAGCTTGAGCTGCCAAGAATTGCTGGTCAATCAGACGTATGGGATGAGGGGAATGGAGAATCAAAGGTGACTTCTAGAATTCAGGCTACCATGAGCGCATGGTCACCAGAGCCATTCTCTACCATGTGGAAAACCATGGAGGAACAAGCTTGAGAAAATGACCAAAAGATTTTTTTCTGTACATGTTAGATTTGGATGTCTGAGTTCGTCCAAGTGTGGAGAACAGTTCCCAGCTGTGGATACCACTCAGAGGTAGAGTAGTTTTCTGGGTTCTAAGAATTTGAAGATCATCCGCCTATAGCTGATTTGAAAGCCACTGGTGGTGCAGAGGTTATTCATTTGGCTGCTACCAAAAGGTCTGCAGTTTAAATCTACCAGTCGCTCCTTGGAAACCCTGTGGGGAAGCTCTACTCTGTCCTATAGGGTCCCTATGAGTGAGAATCCACTCAATAGCGACTTTTTGTTTTGTTTTGTTTTAATACTAAGCTCAGAAAAGTTGTGTGTCAGGGTTGTATTTTTTCACAATACTTATTCAAGCAGTTCGAATCTACCAGCCACTCCTTGGAAACCCTATGGGTCAATTCTACTCTGTCGTTTAGGGTCGCTATGAGATAGAATTCACCCAACAGCAATGGACTTAGAACTTGGACTTAGAGGAGCCCTTTCTTTGTCAAAGCTGAAAGTTTTACTTCATACTTTTTAAAAACTGCCATGTCTTATGTTACGTGGCTACCCTTACAGGAGCATTTTTGGTGCTAACTTGACTTGTCCTTGGTGAAGGGCTCTGTATTCATTTTCTAGGGCTGCCATAGTAAATTACCAAAAACTCAGTGTCTTTAAAAAAACATATAATCCATACAGTCCAAGAAGCTGGATCATATGAAGAAGAAGGGGCACGAGGATTGGAGGAAGACTCATTAACAGCCTAGACATGCAGATGACACAACCTTGCTTACTGAAAGTGAAGAGGACTTGAAGCACTTACTGATGAGGATCAAAGACTTCAGCCTTCAGTATGGATTACACTTCAACATAAAGAAAACAAAAATCCTCACAACTGGAACAATAAAAAAATCACAAGAAAGAGAGAAAATACTGAAGTCGCCAAGGATTTCATTTTACTTGGATCCACAATCAACACCCATGGAAGCAGACTTCGAGAAATCAAATGACATATTTTATTGGGCAAATCTGCTACAAAAGACCTCAAAGTGTTAAAAATCAAAGATGTCACTTTGAGGACTAAGGTGTGCCTGAACCAAGCCATGATATTTTCAGTCGCCTCATGTGCAGCTAAAGCTGGACAATGAATAAGGGAGACAAAAGAACTGAAACTTGAATTATGTTGTTGGTGAAGAATAATGAATATACCATGGACTGCTAGAAGAATGAACACACCTGTCTTGGAAGAAGTACAGCCAGAATGCTCCTTAGAAAGGTGGGTGGCAAGACTTGGTCTCACGTACTCTGGACATATTATCAGAAGGGATCAGTCCCTGGAAAAAGACATCGTGCTTGGTAAAGTAGAGGGTCAGTGAAAAAGACAAAGATCCTCAATGAGACAGATTGAGACAGTGGCTGCAGCAGTGGGCTCAGACATAGCAATGAGAAAGGCCCAGGGCTGGGCACTGTTCCGTTCTGTTGTACACAGGGTCTCTATGAGTTGGAACTGACCCAACAGCACCTAACAACAACATCATAAACTCACTAGATCTCCTGGGGATAGAATGTCATATTCACTGTGGAGTAGATAGTTTGTCTGTTTGTTTACCATATTTACTAATACTATGATTTACATTTGATAACTTCCACAATCTGTTGGATCGCTTTTCTTTGGAATGGACACAAACGTGCATCTCTTGCAGTCTGTTGGCCAGGTAGCTAGCTTCCAAATTTCTTTGCATAGTGGAGTGGGCATGTACAGGGCTGCATCTGTTTGTTGAAACAACTCAGTGGGTATTCTGTCAGCTCCTGGAGCCTTGTTTTTCGCCAGTGCCTTCAGTGTAGCTTGGACTTCTTCCTTCACTACTACCAGTTCTTCATCATATGCCACCTCATGAAGCAACTGAGAGTCGACCATTTCTTTTGGTACTGTGACTCTGTGTATTCTTTGCATCTTTTGTGTGTGTGTGCTTTAAGTGAAACTTTACAAATCAAGTCAGTCTCTCATACAAAAATTTGTATACAGCTTGCTATGTACTCCTAGTTCCTCTCCCACTAATGAGACAGCACACTCCTTCTCTCAGCCCTGTATTCCCTGTGTCCATTCAGCCACTTTCTGTCCCTCTCTTCCTTCTCATCTCCCCTCCAAACGGGAGCTGCCCACATAGTCTTATGTGTCCACTTGAGACCAGAAGGTCACTCCTCACCACTATCATATTCTATCCTATAATCCAGTCCAATCCCTGTCTGAGGAGTTGGCTTTGGGAATGGTTCCAGTCTTGGGCCAACAGAAGGTCTGGGGACCGTGACCTCCAGGGTTCCTCTAGTCTCAGTCAGATCATTAAGTCTGATTTTTTTATGAGACTTTGAGGTCTGCATCTCACTGTTCTCGTGCTCCGTCAGGGATGCTCTGTTTCGTTCCCTGTCGGGGCAGTCTTCAGCTGTAGACGGGCACCATCTAGTTCTTCCGGTCTCAGGCTGATGTAGTCTTGGATTTACGTGGCCATTTCTGTCTTTTGGACTCATAATTACCTTGTATCTTTGGTGTTCTTCATTCTCCTTTGCTCCAGGTAGGTTGAGACCAATGGATGCATCTTAGATGGCCGCTTGATAGTGTTTTTAAGACTGCAGATGCCACTCACCAAAGTGGGATGCAGAATGTTTTCTTAATAGATTTTATTATGCCAATTGACCTAGATGTCCCCTGAAAACATGGTCCCCCAACTGCTGCCCCTGCTACTCTGGCCTTCGGAGCATTTGGTTTATTCAGGAAACTGCTTTTGGTTTAGTCCAGTTATGCTGACCTCTCCTTTATTGTATGTTGTCTTTCCCTTCACCTAAAATAGTTCTTGTCTACTATCTAATTTGCAAATATCCTTCTCCCTCCCTTTCTCCCCACCCTCATAACCATCAAAGAATATTTTCTTCTCTGTTTAAACTATTTCTTGAGTTCTTATAATAGTGGTCTCATACAATATTCATCCTTTTGCAACTGACTAATTTCACTCAGCATAATGCCCTCCAGATTCCTCCAAGCTATGAAATATTTCACGGATTCATCATTGTTCTTGATCTGTGTGAAGTATTCCATCGTTTGAATGTACCACACTTTATTTATCCATTCATCTGTTGATGGGCACCTTGGTTACTTCCATCTTTCTGCTATTGTAAACAGTGCTGCAATGAACATGGTTGTGCATATATCTGTTCATATAAAGGCTCTTATTTCTCTAAGATATATTCCAAGGAGTGGGATTGCCATATCCTATGGTAGTTCTGTTTCTACCTTTTTAAGGAAGTGCCAGATTGATTTTCAAAGTGGCTGCACCATTTTAAATTCCCACCAGCAGTGAATAAGTGTTCCAGTCTCTCTACAACCTCTCCAACATTTATTATTTTGTGATTTGGGATTAATGGCAGCCTTGTTGGAGTGAGATGGTATCTCATTGTAGTTTTGATTTACATTTCTCTAATGGCTAATGATTGTGAGCATTTCCTCATGTATCTGTTACCTGCCCGAATGTCTTCTTCGTTGAAGTGCCTGTTCCTATCCTTTGCCCATTTTTAAAATGGATTATTTGTCTTTTTGTTATTGAGTTTTTGCAATATCATGTAGATTTTAGAGTTCAGATGCTGATCGGAAATGTTATAGCTAAAAACTGTTTCCCAGTCTGTAGGTAATCAGTTTACTCTCCTGGTGAAGACTTTGGATGAGCATAAGTGTTTGATTTTTAGGAGTTATCTAATTTCTCTTTGGGTACTTGTACATTGTTAGTAATGTTTTTGTTACAATCCCACCCTAATCCTCTTTAACATAAAATTACAATCACAAAATGGAGGACAGCTACAGAACACTGGGAATCATGGCCTCACCAACTTGATACACACATTTTGGGGGGGACATAATACAATCCATGACATCCACCTTTTAGTATATTTTGGGGACTGGCTCTTTTAGTCAGAAATAGGTTGAATAAAAGTGCTTACTTACCAGTAGTTTCCCAGCAGTGTTGGTGACGGATCCCCAGTTGGATACACACAATCACACTGACTGCATTTGCGGTGCCTCAGCAAGTCCCACTTGCCTTCATAACACTGATCTCTAGAACAAAACACAGCTCTGTAAGCAAGTCAGTTAAAAATAAAGGCATTGGATATTGAACATCACTAAAGACATAAGTGCATATTGGTTCTGTGTTGGTTACCAGAATCTAATTCTCTTAATTAATTCATATTTTTTGTAGATATTTTTCTTGCTCCATATACCCAGAGCTCTGTGTACATATAATGAACATTCTACACGTAGTTTTCTCACAAATATTACCCAATATCATTCATTTTTTTGACCATTCACTCAGTGTTCAAGAATAAATTGAAGTATAGGAAATATTCTTACGGTTATTTAACTCTAAGGATGAAGAAATTGCATAGCGGGTCTTGGCTCCCTTTAGAAATTCTCTGCCTGATGCAGTTCCACACAGCAACACGGGCCTTCATCTCAGCACAGGAAGAAAGACAGCTTTGTCTCAATATTTGCAAGGGCTCTTCACCTTCTACTAAGGTAAAAATTCTTCAGCCTGCCAAGAGCATTGTTCAAGAATTGGCTCCAAATCTCTCCTTGAAAATTACAGTGAAAAATCTTATAAAAATGTTAAGTTTTATTATTAGGCAAACCACTATTTCATCAAATCATCGTCTCTATATAAATTTTTCACCACTATGTGTTATTTTTATGTGGCTTAAGACAACAATCAGGTGTGTAATAATGTGTATATCATTACATTTCAAATTATAAAGTGATGTTCCAATGGTTTAAAGAGTTGGAGGGACTATTGTGGCTAGAGAATACTGAATCAAAAAATATTTTGACATGAAAGTTTCAACAACAAATATGTTCCATAACTATAGGTGTACTTGTAGGTAAATGTTTAATGTAATAATTCGGATGGTTAAAAAAGACAAAAACAAATAAAAACACATTAAACAGCAGAATAAGTCAATAGATACCTATTGTCATGACAGATACAAACAGAAAACAAAGAATAAAAAATAAGTGCAGCAGAGGTTACCAGCGTTATGTAAAAGAGAGGAGCATCTTGACACCGAAATAAAACAGCTAGATGCTTCAAAATGTGCATCCAGCAGCTTTTCCCTTTAGCAGGTGTTGCAATTTCTGATTTATTGGAATTAAACTAGTTGTCCATGTCATTCAAGTATTATTTTAATGCAATAAATCATTTTACAAGTCCCATGCTGTAGAAAAAATGCTTAAATCATTACATAAACATAGCTTTGCTCACAACTCTTCCCATTCTGAATGCATTACTTTTCCCTTTACCACTTCCTAAATAGCTGTGAAAATCTTCACAGTGCTGTAAACCCAAGTTCTAGTCCCACCACCATTTTATGTGATACTGATCACTGTGTGTCCCTGTGAAGTCTTTTTTTTTTTTTTTTAACATCCTATATATATATATTTTTTTTTATAGCACTATGGTCACTATTGTCGACTCAACATGTTTACTGCCTTATTGCGCTCTTTACCTATTGTTGAAGCCTTGTTATTTACTTTTAAATGTCTTTCTTATTTCTCTACCTTAACACTTAAAACAGTGTTTCATTTTATTTGCTGTTGTTGTTTTCTTTTATTATATTCTTGTCCACTCAGAGTTCAGGCATGATTAAAAAGTAATTACATTTTTGTGGAGACAGAATGGGATTTAGAATCGAGTTTCAATTACCTGGGTTTTACTTCCTTCATTGACTAGCTGTATATCGGCAATACTTACTGACTATAAAACTTAATTTCAACATTTGTAAAACAGGTTACAATCTATCTATGCTTTTTTTAGATATATACATTTCTTTTTAATTTCAAAATATAAGTTCACCAAAAATGATGTTAACATTTAGATTTTTCTTGTGTTAAAAAAAACCAAACCAAACCTGTTGTCATCAAGTTGATTCCAACTCATACCGACTCTGTAGGACAGAGGAGAGCTGCCCCATAAGGGCTTCCAAGGAGTGGCTGGTGGATTTGAACTGTAGGCCTTTTGGTTAGCAGCCAGGTTGGAATCCGCTACATCACCAGGATTCCTTTCTTGTAATAAGTCAGATAAATTGATAAGCTTATATTCCAGCTATGTATTTAGTGCATGAAATATGTCAAAGAGAATTATGTAATGTTTAAAATTTTAAATGTAAATTGATCAAAAATTATAATAAATTCCAAATAAGTAAGATAAAATGATTAGCTCCAGTTCTCAGTAGGGGTTTAAATGCCTTTGAGACCAGTTGGTGCTCCTGTTTTCACCCATTCTCAATGGCACAAACTCAGCATCAGTCTCTGAATAGTGATTATGATACTAACACAGTAGACAGTCAGGAGTGGTTGGGCTACTATTTTCACATGTTTTGCTGGCTAATAGATTTAAATTATCTTTACTGTCTAATATTTCTTATCTTTTACTTTTGGAGAACGAAGTCAATTGTTCATGTCGTATTATGTATGGTACAGCCCAGAGTGTTTGTAGTGTTCAATACTTTAAATTTCTCACCACTTTCATCATTACTTTTTTGTATAGGAAACTCAGGAATCAAATAGGTATTTTATACTGTCCAGCAATGCTTACATTGTAAGTATAAAGTGGGAGCCATTATAACGTTAAGGGAAATATCATTGATACAATGTTGGCTTTTTAATTAGGCAGATTTGTATTTGTAATCCCACTCTGCCCTTAATTGGCTGATGACTTTAAGTATGCTTCTTTACTTTCCGTAGCCTTGATTTACTCACCCACAAAATGGGATGATGACCCTCATCTGGAAAGAATATACATATATATATATATATACATACGTATGAAACTTACTTCTGACAATGGATGAAACAAAGCCAATACTAACAAATATTGCTATTTCTTCTACCTGCCTTCTTTACTCACTCCAAGCTTCTAGACAGTTTGCTCAGATACGTTTCCTTCCTTCCCGTCTTCTTTCTTTCTATGCTACCTCTTTTTGTTTCCCTTTCAGTTTCATTGTGAATTCACAAACGCTAGGTTGAATTTCAGTGTTTATATGCTATTGGGGGTATGCATCTAAGTAAGCAATTTACCTTCCTGAAATTAAAATATAGATAATTCCTGCACTGCCTGCCTCACATGGCATGCGAAAGTTATTTAAAATAGTAAGAGAATATAAATATGTTACTTATTATCTATTGAATCCATACATCAGGCTAGATAATTTAACTGTCATGTTGAAGTGATAAATTTATAAATATAGATATTAATATTTTGTTATTAATGTAAGAAGAGTAAGTTAGAAACCTAATATGAAGAGCAGGTGAGGATTTCAAAAGGATTGGTTCTCAGAAGGGTAGGACTAGAACAGTAATAATCAAACAAAATGTAAAATATGTTCATAGCAGGAACATACAGAAGGTTGCTTCTACAATGGTGTTTAAAATAGAATAATGTATATTTGATTAGACAATCATTTATGGGAATAAAAAGATTAAGAAAATTTATCCTTACCTGCAAAATCTTAGAACCAAAAAACCAAACCAAACCCAGTGCCGTCGAGGTGATTCCTACTCATGGCGACCCTATAGGACAGAGTAGAACTGCCCCATAGAGTTTCCAAGGAGCACCTGGCAGATTCAAACTGCTGACCATTTGGTTAGCAGCCATAGCACTTAACCACTATGTCACCAGAGTTTCCACCAAATCTTAGAAGCAACAACATATTCATCATATTTCATCCAGAACATTCCTGATGTCCTGCAGTCATGCATTTGAACTCATTTGTGCAGAAACATTCATTTTTATAGCTACTTACCTTCCTGGTGGTTACATCATTGGCTCCTAAAGACCAGAAAAAGAACCAAATGCAATTTGGCTGTCTTGACTGGGTCCCAAAGAAGACTCTTAAAGTTAAACAAATGAACAGAAATATCTTAAACAAGCAATATCTTCTAGGTGCAACTGCTTGTGTGTGGCACGAGGAAAATAAACACTAATCAAGGTAACTTAATTCTCAGTGAAATGAAACCTCATATGGAAACATGGGAATTTTACTCTTCCTTGATAATTACATCATGTAGAATCATCTCATGTGAGATTTTTATCATAAAGGAAGGGTTCATGGAAAGGAGATGCCTGACTGGAGCCAGCTGTGGATTATTCTTAATTGCCTCTCCACTCTCACATTCCCAAAAGGAAGGAGGATATCAGGGCTTAATATGACTCAAGTAAAGCATGAGAAAATGGAATATGTTTACAAATGTCAACACAACTATTTGTAAAATAATTCGATATTTATTAAATCTTTTTGTGAGAAATGAAGTGGCTCTAATCAGACTGAAATAAATGGGTTGACTAATTTTTTTTGTGTTAATATTTGAATGTACCATGCAACTAGGTTGATGGAAGTTGTATATAAAAGTTATCCAAATCACTCAGTAGGATGATTTCGAAGAATCTGAAAAAAGTTAGGAAAATAAATTTGAAATACTGTGGCACTATGAGTCAACCAGAATTACAGAGCGTTCAGTAAATTGGAGTAAAAAAGAACTGAAGGTATCATTTTCAAATTGATTGTTGTTAGGTGCCATCAAGTCTGTTCTGACTCATAGCCAACCTATGTATCACAGAACAAAACACTGCCTGGTCCTGTACCATTCTTAAAATCGTTACTATCCTGGAGCCCATTGTCGCACCCACTGTGTCAATCTCTCTCTTTGAGGGTCTTCCTTTTTTTCCGCTGATCCTGTACTGTACCAAGCATGATGTGCTTCTCCAGGAGCTGATCTTTCCTGACAACATGTCCAAAGTATGTAAGACACAGTCTCGCCATCCTTGCTTCTAAGGAGCATTCTGGTTGTACTTCTTCCAAGACAGATTTTGTTCCTTCTCTTGGCAGTGCATTCAATATTCTTTGCCAACGCCACAATTCAAAGGCGTCAATTCTTGTTTGGTCTTCCTTATTCATTGTCCAGTTTTCACATGCATATTGGGCGATTGAAAACACAATGCCTTGGGTCAGGCACACCTTAGTCTTCAAGGTGACATATTTGCTTTTCAACACTTTAAAGAAGTCCTTTGCAGCAGATTTGCCCAATGCAATGCGTCTTTTGATTTCTTTCTTTTTTTTTTTAATTTTTGTTGTGCTTTAAGCGAAAGTTTACAAATCAAGTCAGCCTCTCACACAAAAACTTATATACACCTTGTTACATACTCCCAATTGCTCTTCCCCTAATGAGACAGCCTACTCCCTCCCTCCACTCTCTCTTTTCATGTCCATTCCTCCAGCTTCTAACCCTCTCTACCCTCTCCTCTTCCCTCCAGACGGGAGATGCCAACACAGTCTCAAGTGTCCACCTGATCCAAGAAGCTCACTCCTCACCAGCATCCCTCTCCAACCTATTGTCCAGTCCAATCCCTGTCTGAAGAGTTGGTTCCTGTCCTGGGCCAACAGAAGGTCTGGGGGCCATGACCACCAGGGTCCTTCTAGTCTCAGTCAGACCATTAAGTCTGGTCTTTTTACGAGAATTTGGAGTCTGCATCCCACTGCTCTCCTGCTCCCTCAGGGGTTCTCTGTGTTCCCTGTCAGGGCAGTCATCAGTTGTAGCTGGGCACCATCTAGTTCTTCTGGTCTCAGGCTGTTGTAGTCTCTGGTTTATGTGGCCCTTTCTGTCTCTTGGGCTCTTAATGGCCTTGTGTCCTTGGTGTTCTACATTCTCCTTTGATCCAGGTGGACTGAGACCAATTGATGCATCTTAGATGGCCGCTTGCTAGGGCCGAAGACTCCAGATGCCAATCTCCAAAGTGGGATGCAGAAGATTTTCTTAATAGATTTTATTATGCCAATTGACTTAGATGTCCCTTGAAACCATGGTCCCCAAACCCCTGCCCCAGCTACTCTGGCTTTCGAAGCGTTCAGTTTATTCAGGAAACTTCTTTGCTTTTGGTTTAGTCCAGTTGTGCTGACCTCCCCTGTATTGTGTGTTGTCTTTCCCATCACCTAAAGTAGTTCTTATCTACTACCTAAAGTAGTTCTTATCTACTACCTAATTAGTGAATATCCCTCTCCTTCCCTCCCTCCCTCCTTCCCTCCCTCCCATCTCTCTTAACCATCAAAGAATATTTTCTTCTCTGTTTAAACTATTTCTCAGTTCTTATAGTAGTGGTCTTATACAATACTTATTCTGTTGTAACTAATTTCACTCAACATAATGCCTTCCAGGTTCCTCCATGTTATGAAATGTTTCACAGATTCATCACTGTTCTTTATCAATGCGCAGTATTCTGTCATGTGAATATACCATAGTTTATTTATTCATTCATTCATTGATGGGCACCTTGGTTGCTTCCATCTTTTTGCTATTCTAAACAGTGCTGCAATGAACATAAGGGTGCATATATCTGTTCCTGTAAAAGTTCTTATTTCTCTAGGATATATTCCAAGGAGTGGGATTGCTGGATCTTATGGTAGTTCTATTTGTAGCTTTTTAAGGAAGCGCCAAATTGATTTCAAAAGTGGTTGTACCATTTTACATTCCCACCAACCGTGTGTAAGTGTTCCAATCTCTCCACAACCTCCCCAACATTTCTTGTTTTGTGTTTTTTGGATTAATGCCAGCCTTGTTGGAGTGAGATGAAATGTCATTGTAGTTTTGATCTGCATTTCTCTAATGGCTAACGACCATGAATATTTCCTCATGTATCTGTTAGCTACCTGAATGTCTTCTTTAGTGAGGTGTCTGTTCATATCTTTTGACAATTTTTTAATTGTGTTATTTGTCTTTTTGTGGTTGAATTTTTGCAGTATCATGTAGATTCTAGGGATCAGGCACTGATTGGAAATGTCATACCTAAAAACTTTTCCTCAGTCTAGGTAATCTTTTAACTCTTTTGGTGAAGTCTTTGGATGAGCATAGGTGTTTGATTTTTAGGAGCTCCCAATCACCTGGTTTTTCTTCTGCATTATTAATAAAGTTTCATATACTCTTTATGCCATGTATTAGGGCTCCGAACAGTGTCCCTATTTTTTCTTCCATGATCTTTATCATTTTAGATTTTATATTTAGGTCTTTGATACATTTTGAGTTTGTTTTTGTGCATGGGGTGAGGTATGGGTCTTGTTTGATTTTTTTGCAGATGGATATCCAGTTATGCCAGCATCATTTGTTTAAAAAACTGTCTTTTCCCTATTTAACTGTTTTGGTGCCTTAGTCAAATATCAACTGCTCATATGTGGATGGATTTATGTCTGGATTCTCAAATCTGTTCCAGTGGTCTATGAATCTGTTGTTGTAGGAGTACCAGGCTGTTTTGACTACTGTGGCAGTATAATATGTTCTAAAATCAGGTAGAGTGAGGCCTCCCACTTTATTCTTCTTTTCCAGTAATGCTTTACTTATCATTAAAAAATGTCATTGGACTCATTAGACATGGATTGGACTGGACAATGGATTGGAGAGAGAGATGATGAGGAGTGAGCTACTTGTATCAGGTGGACACCTGAGACTATGTTGGCATCTCCTGTTTGGAGGGAAGATGGGACGGTTAGAAGCTTACAAAATGGTCACCAAAAAAGAGACTGGAAGGAGGGAGCGGGCTGTCTCATTGTGTAGTAAGGCGTATATTATAAGTTTATATGTGAGAGACTGACTTGATTTGTAAACTTTCACTTAAAGCACAATACAAATTATTTTTAAAAAGTTGGAATTTGGCTCGGAATTGCATTAAATCTATAGATTGCCTTTGGTAGAATAGACATTTTTATAATGTTAAGTCTTCCTATCCATGAGCAACGTATGTTTTTCCACATAGGTAGGTCTCTTTTGGTTTCTTGCAGTAGTGTCTTCTAGTTTTCTATGTTTAGGTATTTTACATCTCTGGTAAGATGTATTCCTAAGTATTTTATCTTCTTTGGGGCTATTGTAAATGGCATTGATTTGGTGATTTCCTCTTCGATGTTCTTTTTGTTGGTGTAGAGGAATCCAACTGAGTTTTGTATGTTTGTCTTGTATCCTGATACTCTGCTGAACTCTTCTATTAGTTTCAGTAGTTTTGTGGAGGATTCCTTAGGGTTTTCTGTGTATAAGATCATGTCATCTGCAAATAGAGATACTTTTACTTTTTCCTTGCCAATCTGGATGCCCTTTATGTCTTTATCTAGCCTAATTGCTATGGGTAGGACCTCCAGCACAGTGTTCAATAAGAGTGGTGATAAAGGGCATCCTTGTCTGGTTCCCTATCTCAAGGGGAATACTTTCAGGCTCTCTCCATTTAGGATGATGTTGGCTATCGGTTTTGTATCAATGCCCTTTATTATGTTGAGGAATTTTCCTTGTATTCCTATTTTGCTGAGAGTTTTTGTCATGAATGGTGTTGAACTTTGTCAAATGCCTTTTCTGCATCAATTGATGAAATCATGTGATTCTTGTCTTTTGTTTTATTTATATGATGGATTACATTAATGGTTTTTCTAATGTTGAAACATTCCTGTATACGTGGTATGAATCCCACTTGGTCATGGTGAATTATTTTTTTTTTTGATATGTTGTTGAACTCTATTGGCTAGAGTTTTGTTGAGGATTTTGGCATCTAAGTTCATGAGGGATATAGGTCTGTAATTTTTTTTGTGTGTGTGATGTCTTTACGTGGTTTTGGTATCAGGGATATGGTGGCTTCATAGAATGAGTTTGGGAGTATTCTGTCCTTTTCTGTTCTCTGAAATACCTGTAGTAGTAGTGGTGTTATCCCTTCTCTGAAAGTTTGGTAGAACTCTTCAGTGAAACTGTCCGGCCAGAGCTTTTTTTTGGGGGGGGGGGCAGTTTTTTGATTACCCTTTTCGCTTCGTCTTTTGTTATGGCTCTATTTAGTTGTACTACCTCTGTTTGTGTTAGTTTAAGTAGGTAATGTGTTTCTAGGAATTCATCCATTTCTTCTAGGTTTTCAAATTGTTAGAGTACAATTTTTCAGAGTAATCTGATATGATTCTTTTAATTTCAGTTGGGTGTGTTGTAATATCGTCCATCTCATTTCTTATTTGGGTTATTTGGTTCCTCTCCTGTTTTTCTTTTGTCAGTTTGGCCAGTAGTTTATCAATTTTGTTGATTTTTTTCAAAAAAACTAGCTTTTGGTCTTATTAATTCTTTCAATTGTTTTTCTGTTTTCTATTTCATTTAGTTCTGCTCTAATTTTTATTATTTGTTTTCTTCTAGTGTCTGTGAGTTTTTTTGTTGCTCTGTTTCTATTTCTTCAAGTTGTAGAGATAATTCTTTCATTTTGGCCATTTTTTCTTTTTGTATGTGTGCATTTATTGATAAAAATTGGCCTCTGAGCACCGCTTTTGCTGTGTCCCAAAGGTTCTGTTAGGAAGTGTTTTCATCTTATTGGATTCTATGAATTTCTTTATTCCATCCTTATTTTTTTTTTTTTAATGTCTTCTATAATCCAATCTTTTTTGAGCAGGGTATTGTTTAGTTAGTGTTTGATTTCTTTTTCCTGCTTTTCCTGTTATCGATTTCCACTTTTATGGCCTTCTGGTCAGAGAAAATGCTTTGTAATATTTCAGTGTTTTGGATTCTGCTAAGGCTTGCTTTATGACCTAATATGTGGTCTATTCTATAGAATGTTCCATGTGCACTAGAAAAGAAAGTTTAGTTGGTTGCTGTTGGGTGGAGCGTTCTGTATATGTCTATGAGGTCATGTTAGTTGATTGTGGCATTTAGATCTTCCGTGTCTTTACTGAGCTTCTTTCTGGATATCCTGTTCTTCAGCGAAAGTGGTGTGTTGAAGTATCCCAGTATTATTGTGGAGCTATCTATCTCACTATTCAATGCTGATAGAGTTTGTTTTATGTATCTTGCAGCCCTGTCATTGGGTGTGTAAATATTTAATATGGTTATAGCTTCTTGGTGTATTGTCCCTTTAATCATTATATAGTGTCCTTCCTTATCTTTTCTGATGGATTTAACTTTAAAGCCTATTTTGTCAGAAATTAATATTGCTACTCCTGCTCTTTTTTGCTTATTGTTTGCTTGATATATTTTTTTCCATCCTTTGAGTTTTAGTTTGTGTCTCTAAGTCTAAGGTGTGTCTCTTGTAGGCAGCATATAGACAGATCGTGTTTCTTTATCCAGTCTGAGACTCTCTGACTCTTTATTGGTGCATTTAGTCCATTTACATTCAGAGTAATTATGGATAGGTGTGAATTTAGTGCTATCATTTTGATGTCTTTTTTTGTGTATTGACAGTTTCTTTTTCCCACTTGATTTTATGTGCTGAGTAGATTTTCTTTATATATTGTCCTTTCCTCATATCTGTTGTTGTTGATTTTGTTTCTGCTGAGTCTCTATTTTTTTTTTTTTTTAATGAGTAGGGTAGCTTGTCTCCTTTGTGGTTACCTTATTACTTACCCCTATTTTTCTAAATTTAAATGTAACTTTTATTTCTTTGTATTGCCGTATTTTCCACTCCATATGGAAGGTGTATGATAACATTTCTTACTCCCTCTTTATTATTCTAATGTCTTCTTTTCTATGATAACATTGCTGTTACCCTGTTTTGAGGGTTTTTTTTTTTTTTAATAATCTTGCTTTGTTTTTTTGGATTTCCCTATCTGGGTTGACTTCTGGTTGCTCTGCCCAGTGTTCTAGTCTTGGGTTGATACCTGATATTATCAATTTTCTAGCCAAAGAACTCCCTTTAGTGTTTCTTGTAGTTTTGCGTTGGTTTTTATGAATTCTCTAAACTTCTGTTTACCTGGAAATGTCTTAATTTCACCTTTATATTTGAGAGACATTTTTGCTGGATATATGATTCTTGGCTGGCAATTTTTTCCTTCAACTTTTTATATGTCATCCCATTGCCTTCTTGCCTGTGTGGTTTCTGCCTAGTAGTCCAAGCTTATTCTTATTGGCTCTCCTTTCTAGGTGACTTTTCCTTTATCCCTAGCTGCTCTTAAAATTCTTTCTTTATCTTTGGTTTTGGCAAGTTCAAGTATAATCTGTCTTGGAGACTTTCTTTTGACATCTGCCTCAAGTTCAGTTAGACGGGTATCTTGGATAGATATCTTCTCCTCTTTCATGATATCAGGGAAGTTTTCTGCTAAAAAATCTTCAACAATTTTCTCTGTATTTTGTGTTGTCCCTCCCTGTTCTGATACTCCAATCATTCGTAGGTTATTTCCCTTGATACAGTCTGCCATGATTCTTAAGCTTTCTTCATTTTTTAAAAATTCTTTTATCTGATTTTTCTTCAAACATATGACTGCCAAGTGCTTTATCTTCAAGTTCAGAAATTCTGCCTTCCATTTGCTCAAATCTGCTTCTCTGGCTTTCTATTGAGTTGTCTATTTCTTTATTTTTATTGTTAATTTTCTGAATTTCTGATTGCTGTCTGTCTATGGATTTTTCCAGCTTATGAAATTTTTCATTATGTTCCTGAATAATCTTTTTAATTTCTTTAATTGCTTTATCTGTATGTTCCTTGGCTTGTTCTGCACATTGCCTTATTTCCTTCTTGATGTCTTGAAAGGTTCTGCATATTAATGTTTCGTTTTCTGCCTCTGGTAATTCCAGGAACGCACTTTCATCTAGAAGATCCCTTGATTCTTTGTTTTGAGAGTTTGTTGAGGTGATTATGGTCTGTTTCTTTATGTGACTTGAAATTGACTGTTTTCTCTGAGCCATCTATAAGTGATTATATTAGTTTATTTTATGTTTGCTTACTGTGTCATAGCTTCTTGCTTTGTTTTGTTTTGATATGCCCAGATGGGTTGCTTGAGTGAGCTAACTTGATTATTTTCACTTTTGGAGCTCAGATGTCCTCTCACCAGATGGTTAGAGCTGTTCTCAGGTAGATCAGTCTAGGAGTGCATTCAGTTTTCTTGTATGAATTCAGCTCAGGTGTCTAGGTAGCTGATCATCAAGTGTGTGGTGCAGGCTGTGTCCTACACCCTTAGAGGGGCAGGGGTGATTGGTGCAGGTACCTGTATCTGGTTGTAGCAGGTGGTCATACTCTGAACAAGGCAGGGGGCTGAGAATCATCCCCCACGTGTCTCTGAGGAAAGTGTGCCCCTATTCCCTAGAGTGTACAGGTGGGTGGGTTCTTCAGACGGACCATGGGCACCCAATATTTTTGGTTGTAAGGACTGAGAAGTACCAGTTATCCTCAGACCCCTTTTGCGGGTGGCTGGGTGACCTGAGTGAAGCCATCTGTCCTTAGGCCCCTGATATGGGTAGGTGAGGACCCTGTTTAATAGGCAAAGCAATATCAAGGGTCAAACACCCACCTCTCCACTGCACAGCTGAAATAGTTGGTGTCTGCCAACAGGGGCCTCTTCTCCTGAAATAGGCCCAGACAGGTCCATGCAGAGGGGGAAGGTTGTCAAAGTCCACGAACCGTTTACATCTGATCAGGAGCTGCTTCTGTCCTGAGCTTCCCCAGTTAATGGAGCTGGTAAATTATGTTTTTCCCCAATTGCAAATTTATTCCTTCTCAAAGCCCATGAGGATGGGTCTAGGCTCTCAACAGGACCTATCTCAGTCCCAGGGAAGTCAGCCACTGAAGCCATCTTGGGAGTAGGGGGGTGTGGGGGGCAGAGTGGGGGGTGTGGTGAAATATATGCAGGTAATTAGCTTTTGCGAAAGCACCATTCTTCTCTGGTTCTGGAGGTCTGAGTAGGCTGTATGGCTGGCTGCTTCTCCCTGAGGAAACCGTGGCTGAACACTAGTACCAATCCGCCACTGTGGCTCCTGGGAATGGTGCCTGAGGGCTCCCCATGATTCAGGTCTGGTAACTCCTCTCCACTTCTGAACCATCTCTTCCTCCCCCTGCCCCTCAGTTCTTTTTCTAAGCTTGCCTTTGATACTCAGGGCTCCTAGCTTGTCAAAAATATACTTGTTTCACTTGTTTTTTTCGGGTGTTTGTTGTAAAGAGGGCTCAGTGGAAGCACCTGTCTATTCTGCCGTCTTGGCTCTGCCTCTGGAAATAGCATCTTTTGATTTCTTGATTGCTGCTGCTATGGGTATTGATTGTGGATCCAAGTAAAATGAAATCCTTGACAACTTCAATCTTTTCTCTGTTTATCATGGTTTGGCTTATTGGTCCAGTTGTGAGGATTTTTGTTTTTTTTGTGTTGAAGTGTAATCCATAATGAAGGCTGTAGTCTTTGATTTTCCTCAGTAAATGCTTCAAATTCTCTTCACTTTCAGCAAGCAAGGTTGTGTCATCTGCATAATGCAGGCTGTAATGAGTCTTCCTCCAATTCTGATACCTCATTCTTCTTCATATAGTCCAGTTCCTCAGATTATTTGCTCAGCATAGAGATTGAATAGGTATGGTGAAAGGACACAACCCTGACACTCACCTTTCTTGACTGTAAACCACTCAGTCTCCCCATGTCCTGTCTGAACAATTGCCTCTTGATCCATGTACAGGTTCCTGATAACACAATTATGTGTTCTGGAATTCCCATTCTTCACAATGTTATCCATAATTTGTTATGATCCACACAGTCAAATGCCTCTGCGTAGCCAGTAAAACACAAGTAAACATCCTTCTGGTATTCTCTGCTTTCAGCCAGGATCCATCTGACATCAGCAATGATATCCCTGGTTCCACTCCCTCTTCTGAATCTGGCTTGAATTTCTTGCAGTTCCCTGTTGTTATACTGATATTCAAATCTATTAATGTCCCATTTATCTTACCATTAATAAGGACCAGTTATAAAAATATATAAATGGTCACCTAATGGTATTAAAAATATGATATTCAAGTCAGCTATTATAGGGACATCTTTGGTTTAGGGTCTGTCAAAACCAGTATGCCTATTGTTCATAGGAGACATCTGTGATACCTCACTGGTTTCTAGTCATGCTTGTACAGCAAGTCAAAATTTCACCCAAGCTTCTGTCATTATTATTTAAAATACATATGGGTTGGGACGGGTGTATATCATCACCATTATCATCAGCAACAGCACTTTTTTTGCATTATCACTAAATCAGTTAAAATTTGTGTTAACTGGGTTAAAAAAAAAAACCTGAGTTCAAACTTGTATAATAATTACAGGTGCATGAACCCCTTCTAGAATAAATAAACAATTGACCTAATTAGACAACATCTGGTTTAATTCATGCTCCAGAAATAATCACGACAAGTGGGATTACTGTTATTGGTGAAATGGTTAGGTTATATCCTTGGAACTGGGCTTGAACTCTATCCTAGTTGATTGACAATCCACAAGTTTCATTGACTTAAAATGTGGGGATATTTCTCATTTATAATACCTCTTGGGTGTGAGTCAAGTGCAAATCTGCTCTGAATTATCATCTTTCCTATTTCATTTCTGGTTAGCAGCTCTTATGTTAGTCACTATCATGGCAAATGCATAGGAATATGGATGGAACCAGGTAAATGGCACTTAATTCTTCTGTTTGAATGTGGAATCTTTCACTTCACTCATATTCCATTTGCCCAGCAAGTCATATGGCAAATCCTGATGTGAAAGAGATGAGAAATACCCCACTCCTCAGGATGCACCAAGGATAACCCTTTCCCTTGTTTCTAGGTATAGTGAATTAATCATATATTTCATATACCATTAGGTCTGTATTTGGCTTCCATATCATGTTTCTATATTAGTCATGGAATCGACTCGAAGGCACTGGATTGGGATATTAGTCAGAATTTTACTACAATAATGATGCATGAAAGACAACCACAAAATCTTAGTGACACGTAATAAAAAGTATTTCATGCAACTCTGCAGATCAGCTAGGTTTTGAGTTCAGGTTGTTTCCACGCATCTCTTAGTTTCCTTGGACAAGTTGAAGGGGCAGCAGACACTTGAGACATGTTCATCTCATGGTAGAACTTCAAGCTTTCAGAGGAGAAGTCTCTTACAGACTAGGCTGGGAAACACCACACTCACACTCATATCCACATTCCATTAACCAAGTACCATGGCCAAGACTAGTGTCAGTGGGTCAGGAAATATACTCCTCCCATGGAGACAGTGTAGGTCTATGTGTGTGGGGGCAAGCAGGGGAATAATGTCAATATTTGGTGACTAATAATCTAATCTACACAAGTTGCATTCACTCATCCAAGAAATACTTTCTGGACACAAATCTTTTTTTCAGATACCAAAGCAGGATGTCAAAGTATATGCATTCTAGTTGTTGTTAGCTGCCATCAAGTTGGTTCCGAGTTATGGTGACTTTATGCATCATAAAATGAAAGATTGCCATGTCCTGTAACATCTTCATGATCTTTGGTATTTTGATTTTGAGTCCATTTTTGCAGCTATTGAGTTATTCCGTCTCACTGAGGGTTTCCTCCATTTTGGTTGGCTCTCTACTTTACCAAACATGGTACCTTTTTCTAGCAATTGGTTTTTCCTGATGACATGTCCAAAGTAAGCAATTTGAAGTCTCACCAGCTGAAATGGATTGAATTGTGTCCCCCCCAAAATATCTGTCAACTTGCCTAGGTCATGATTCCCTTGTACGATTCTATGATTGCCTATCATTTTATGATCTGATGTGGTTTCCCTAAGTGTTGTACACCCTATCACTATGATGTAATAAGATGGATTAGCAGAAGTTATGTTGATGAAATCTATAAGATCAGGTAGTGTCTTAAGTGAATCTCTTTTGAGATACAAAAGAGAGAAGTGAGAAGAGAGACATGGGGGCCTCATACCACCAAGAAAGGAGTGCTGGAGCAGAGCATGTCCTTTGGGTCTGAGATTCCTTCACTGAGATGCTCCCAGACCAAGCGAAGATTGATGACAAGGGCATTCCTCCAGAGCAGACAGAGAGAGAAAGCCTTCCCCTGGAGCTGACGACATGAATTTGGAGTTGTAGCCTACTAGACAGTGACAGAATAAATTTTTCTTTGTTAAAGCCATCCTCCTGTGATATTTCTGATATAGCAGCATTAGATGACTAAGACACCATCCTAATTTCTAAGGTACACTTTGGTTGTATTTCTTCTAAGACTGCATGAGTAAACATTCATTCTATTGGGAGTCTATGGTATATTCAATATTCTTCATCAACACTGGAGTTTGCATACATCAATTCCTTTTCTAGTAGTAGACAGAAATAGATACACATAATTACATATATAGTTAGATGGTGCCTTGCTCTCTGAAGAAAAATTAAAAAAGTAGGGTAAAGGACAAGATAGTAACTGGTTCAGGGATGAAGTCTCTCTATCATTTCTAGAAGCAGACTGCTCAAAGCAAATGAACTGGCTAAAGCCCTGAAATAAGAGATGAGTTAGTATCCAAAGAAGAAACCTCAGCAAAATATAGCTGTAATACAATGAAAGAGCCCAGTGATGTAATAGGAATTGAGGAGCACACAACAATGGAGGCCAGGTGGAGTTGGGCCTTGAGTTTAATTTTAAAAGCTTTCCATTCAACTCAGGTTTTTGTAAAATTGAATAGAACCGTAATAAAATCTAACATACTTTAAATGGATTATTCCATGTGCTTTATGGTACAAAGATGGGCACAGTAAGACAATTTAGATAGATATTACAAAAGTACAGGTGAGTAAGTATGATGACTTGAACCATCAAGTATGGAAAATAGCAAAAGTAGCAAAATCCTGAAGACAATGAGCAAATGCCGAACAATGCATTCTTTGAGAGAACAGTGGAGTCAGGGATGCTACTAAAGCTTTGGTTGAATAAAGGCATCATTTATTAATAGGATGAAGATTGAGCAGGAAAATATCTTGGAGAGCCTAATCAACCTTTAAACTTCAAATACGTCAACTTTGAATACTTAACATATATCCTCATGGAGAGATTAACTTGGAAGTTGATATTCAACCATAGATTTCAGGGAAGAGATTCTATTTGGAGATATAAATCTGGTAGTTGTAAACATAGAGATAGAAATTAAACAATGACATAAACGATTTAGTCAGATGAGAAGTCTGTTTATTTAAATAAGGACACAGCACTGTTCATTTCTTACAAAATGTCAGGTATCTGGTAGGGGCTGTTACTTATTTTTTAGTACTACTCTAGCTACTATTGGGCCTTTACATACCTACGTAAGTTTTAGAATTAGTTTGTCATTTTCTTTACAAATTTTGTTGTGATTTTTATTAGATTTGCATAGAATATATAAACAGTATTGATGGAATTTAGTCTTCTTAACCATTAACTTTCTATATCTCAAGAATTATTGAGATCTACCTTCATGTCAATATTATAATTTTATCCGTGAAATCCTTGAGTGGATACGTGTGTTCATGAGTGTAGGAGTGTGTGCATGCATGTGTGTGTTCATATACACGCGTGTAAGTCTGTTCACAGATATACATTAACAAAATATAATCAATAAAATACCAAAAAAACACTGAATAGAAAATACCTAAACTAGAAAGCTACTGAACCATTAAAATCCAAAGCAAATCACTGTCATATAATTTTTATGTTACTTTTATCAAAATAGCAAGAAACTTGCAATTCTTATACTTTGTAATATATTGCAGACACAGGGCATAGTGAGGGTAAGGAGTTTCCAGGGGCAATCTCTAAGTTCAGCCTTTCCCTATCCCAAATTTCAAGATGAATAGATGTTGATGAGTCAGCAGAAATGTCTTCCCCCTCTTGTCTGGCTTTCATATTTGTGGTGCCTAAAAGTATTCTGTACCTTGTCTGCTGCACCCTTGGACTTGGACCCTGGGGCATCTGCCCTCCTCTGCCCCCCTTTTGCGATGCTTCTGTTTAGACAATGGAGAATATAAAATAGAACAAAACTGTGTGATTAATAATAATCATACGAATTCTAGTTGCATGACCAAGAACAAGTTACTTAACCTCTCTGAGCCTCAACTTTGTCATCTGTACAATGGCAGTAACAACAGTAACAGATTCAATAGAAGTAATAGGTTTTGATGTTGTGAGGATTAACTAGTTGCCATCCAACTGATTTCATCTCATGGCAAACCCATACTCTGTAGGGCTTTCAATTGCTGTGACCTTTTGGAGGTAGATCACTAGGTCTTTCTTCTGAGGTGCCTCTGGGCAGACTGAAGCCACAAATATTTTGGTTAACAGCAAAAAAAAAAAAAAAAAAAAAAATTATTATTATTATTTATTTTTTTTTTTTAGTGCAACTAGGGACTCCCTGTGAAAGTTAAGTGGCTTATTATAAACAAAATGTGTAGAACACTGCTTGGTATATTGTAGTTGCTACTTAATTGTTATCAATATATCATGAATATTTATGGCATTATCACTGAAACATTTGATAAAAAGAACAAAAATATAAAGTTGGACAAGCCTCACTTATGCATATTATTTAATACCATAAATCAAATCCCAGAAAATGAATGCTGTCAGTTGATAAAAAAGATACTGTATTTTAAACATATATTTGTAATTACAAAATTCCTAAGATGGCCCTACAATAGGACCAGTACAATAATCCATTCATTAAAAAATATTAAGTAAGTGCATATTGTTTGTCAACTGCTGTTTCAGGTCCCATAGAAACAGAAGTAAACCATCAGACAAATCTCTGCCCATCAGAAACTTACATTCCAATGTAGAAATACACAAAAAATGCATATACAAATAGAGATACAGTAAAATTCAAAGTAATGCTAATGCTTACAAAATGAGCAAGGCATTGAAGTAGAATGTTAATTTATAGGTTAAATTAGTTGGTCAGCAAAGTCCTTTCTTAAGAGTGGTATCTGAGCAGAGATCTGAAACAAAGGGGAGAGACAACCAACAGGAAAATATGCAAAAAAAAGAAAAAAATGCTAGGAGAGAGAACCAACCCCAGTCCAAAGGCCTGGAGGCAATGAAACAAAACAAGGAGGATGCACAACAGAAATCAAGGGAGAGAGGGGTGCTCTGTAGTGAGGTGAGAGATATGTCCAAAAGACTATCATGGCAGCCTAAAGGACTTGGATTTATTTAAAATCTTTGAAAAGATTTGATCAGAGAGACATGTCACCTGAGTAATGTTTTAAGAACTTCCCCCTGGTTGTTGTCTGATTAGACTCTAGAGGGAAAAATTGAAGGTTGGGAGAGCAGTTAGGAGGCCCTTGCAGTGTCTGAGCAAGCTGTAATGGCAGCCAGGCCCAGGGTGTTGGCAAGGGAGTAATTTAGAAGTGGACAGATATGGAATCTATTCTGAGGATACAACCAACAGAAAGTGTTGTATATAAGATGTTAGAGAAAGAGAGAAGTCAATGATGACTCCAAATTAGAGAAAAACCCTGACATCACATCAGTGGGGGATAAACATTTTTGGTAAAAAATAATGCAAATTCCCATAGAACACTAAATACAAACATACTAATTTTTTTTGATAGTCTAGAAGAGGCAGAAAAAAATCTGTAATATGATAAAATGCATACATAGTTTAAATGGAAAATAAAACACTGTTAATGTTTTCCATCAATGTTACAATCAAACATTAAGGATCAAATACTCAACGTTTTTCTTGGAAATTGTAGACCTGGATATCATGGCAAACAACACTGGAACCAAAAATATCTTACCTTTGAAAAGCTAGCAAAAACGAATGGTATTTACGTATGATATAATCAACCTGAAACACTATTAGACTCAACTGAAAAATCATATGAACTAAAAAGAATGCTCAGAAAGTATAATTGGCACCCCATTAATATAGATAAAGTATAACCCTGAAGAGTTACAAATTTTATTTTCTCATAAATAAAAAATGCAACAAAATTTATACATTTCCTAAATATAAATTATCAGTTTATATTTAGGAAATGTATTTTGTGATATTTATATAAAACATTTTTTCCTTGAACTCCACTTAAACCAAATGAAACCCATTGTTATTGAGTTGATTCCAACTTACAGCAACCCTATAAGAGTGATGTAACTGCTCAGTAGGATATTCTTGCTGTACTTCTTCCAAGACAGATTTTTTTTCTCCTTTTGGCAGTCTACGGTACATTAAATATTCTTCACTAAAACCATTATTCAAAGGCACCAACTCTTCTTTGGTCTTCCTTACTCCTTGTCCAGCTTTCACACACATATAAGGCAGTTGAAAACACCATGGCTTGGATCAGGCACTCCGTGGTCCTTAAAGTGACATCTTTGCTTTTTAACACTTTAAGGAAGTCTTTTGCAGCAGATTTGCCTAAAGTAACACGTCATTTGATTTCTTGAATGCTGCTTTGATTGTCACTCCAAGTAAAATGAAATCCTTGACAAGTTCAATATTTTCTCCTTTTATCATGACGTTTCTTAGTGGTCTGGTTGTGAGGATTTCTGTTTTCTTTATGTTGAGGTGTAATCTATAATGAAGGCTGTGGTTTTTGACCTTTATCACTAAGTACTTCAAGTCCTCTTCACTTTCAGTAAGCATGGTCTTGTCATCTGCATATCACAGGTTGTTAATGAGTCTTCCTCTAATCCTGATGCCAAATTCTTCTATACAGTCTGGCTTCTCAGGTTACTTGGTCAGCGTACAGATTGAATAAGTATGGTGAAAAGATACAAACCTGATGCACATCTTTCTTAACTTTAAACCATGAAGTATCCCCTTGTTCTGTTGGAACGATTGCCTCTTGATCTATGTCCAAGTTTCTCATGAGCAAAATTAAGTACTCTAAATTCCCATTCTTTGCTATGTTATCCGTAATTGGTTATGATCCACACAGTCGAATGTCTTTGCATAGTCAATGAAACACAGGTAAACATCTTTCTGGTATTCTCTGCTTTCAGCCAGGATCCATCTGACATCAGCAATGATATCCCTCATTCCATATCCTCTCCTGAATTCATCTTGAACTTCTGGCAGTTCCCTGTCAATACACTGCTACAGCCACTTTTGAATGATCTTTAGCAAAATTTTGCTTGTATGTGATATTAATGATATTGTTCAAGAATTTCTGCATTTGATTGGACCTCCTTTCTTGGGAATAGGCATATATATTGGCTCTCTTCCAGTTGGCTGGCCAGGTAGCTCTCTTCCAAATTTCTTGGCATAGACAAGTGAGCACTTCCAGTGCTGCATTTGTTTGTTGAAACATCTCAATTGGTATTCTATCAGTTCCTGGACCCTTGTTTTTTGCCATGCCTTTCAGCATAGCCTGGACTTCTTCCTGCAGTACCATTGGATCTTGATCATATGCTACATCCTGAAATGTTGAACATTGGCCAATTAGTTTTGGTATAATGACTCTGCGTATTCCTTCCATCTTTCTCTCGATGTTTCCTGAGCTGTTCAATATTTTGCCCATAGAATCCTTCGATATTGCAACTTGCAGCTTGAATTTTTCTTCAGTTCTTTTGGCTTGAGAAATATTGAGAGTTTTCTTCCCTTTTGATTTTCTAGCTCCAGATCTTTGCACAGTTCATTACAATATTTTATTTTGTCTTTCAAGCTGCCCTTTGAATCTTCTGTTCAGCTCTTCTACTTCTTAATTTCTTCTATTCCCTTTAGCTACCAGGTAGTTTAGAGAAAGTTTCGAAGTCTCTTTTGACATCCATTTTGGTCTCTTCTTTCTTTCCTGTCTTTATGATACATATAAACCAAGTCATTGAGTCAATTTTGACAGAGTGGAACTGCCCCATAGGGTTTCCAAGGAGCACCTGGTGGATTCAAACTGCCGACCTTTTGACTGGCAGTCATAGCTCTTAACCACTATGCCACCAGGGTTTCCTATAGCACTCCTCAAATCAACATAAAAGTATAAAAATGAGCAAAATATATGTCAGGAGAGTCCAGTAGAAGATAAGAAGGCACTAATATATTCATGGAAATTTGTCTAATTTCATTAAAAAATAAATTTAAATTAAAATGGCAGGTGGAATTCATCATTTTTCCAAATGGTTTATCAGCTATTGGAAGACTTAAAAATAGTAATAGAAATGGTCCAAGGGAAAGCAGGTGCCCTCAACCATTGTTACAAATATGGATTGTGAAACTTTGTGATGATAAATTTGCAGTTGTTTTCAATATTTATATTTATGCTAGAAATAATCCAAGTTAGGAATTCATAAAATGCAAATAAACAATTTTACATACTTTTCTTCATTACATTTTATAAGAGGATTTTTTGAATCAAAAAAAAAAAAGGAAAGAATTCCCATGACTGTGAATTTCCATCAGTCAGGCATGAGAACATAATGTCTACTTTGAAAGCATGAGGAAAACTTATGTTCTAACCTAGAAAAGTATCTATCAAATATAGCTAGACAAGAATGCATCAGATGCAGGCAGGGCCAAGATAGTGGAGTAGTCAGATGCTTCTGATAGTCCCTCTTACAACAAAGACCTGAAAAAACAAGTAAATTGATTATATATATGACAAGCTAGGAGCCCTGAACATCAAAGGCAAAGTTAAGAAATTCGACTTAGCAACAGAGGGAGGGAGATGCTGTTCAGAAGCGGCAAGAAGTTGCCGGACCTAACTCAGTGGGAACCAGCGCCCCTCATCCCTGATCTGCTGGTGTGACTGCAGAAGGGCTGGCAGTAGCTTTCTGTACACGGTTTCCATAGCCACAGAGAGCCAGTGGCACAGAGTCTACTCATGCCTCCAGAATCAGAGAAGAACAGCGCTCTCGGCATAAGTGCTAGCATTTAATTCACTGCACAGATCAAATACCTCCCCTTTCAAAAGAACTCTCTCCCATTTATCTGATCCCTCACCCTCTGTCCCAGGCCCCCCAGCTGGCTTCAGTGACATTCGATTTCCCTGGGCCTGAGATAGGTCCTGGCATGCAACCAGAGCCATTGGAGAAGGAGCAAATTAACAAACAGGGAAAAAATAATCTGATGGCTCCTCTAAGCTGGAAACTCAGGGCAGAAGCAGCTCCTGTCCAGGCACAAGTGGACCATAGACTTTGAATGGCTTTCACCCCTGCATAGAACTGTGTGGCCCATTTCAGGAGCTGGGTTCTTGTTACAGTGCAAGGGTGTGTGGCCTAAGGTCTGACTTTAACGGTTTCAGCTGTGCAGTGGCGAGGTGGGTTCTTGATGCTTGACACTGCTCTAATAAGCAGGGTCCTCACCTACCCAAATCAGGGGCCTGAGGACTGGTGGCTCCACCTGCACCACCTAGCCACCCATGTCAGGGGTACAAGGATAAGTGGTGTCTCCCAGTCCTTACAGTTAAAAGTATCGGGTGTCAATGGTATGGCTGCAGAGCCCACCCACTTGTGCACTCTAGAGAACAGGGACATGTCTTCCTCACAAACACTCAGGGAAAGGTTGTCAACCCCCTACCTTGCTCAGAGTGTGACCACCTGATGCAACAAGAGACCTGTGCATACACCAATCGCCACTGTTCCTCAAAGACAGTAGGTGAGAGCCTACACCACACACTTGGTGACTAACTACCTGGAAATATGAGCTGAATCCTTACAAGAAAACTGAATGGACTTCTAGGCTCAATATCTGATAACAGCTCTAGCCATCTGGTGACAGGACGTTAGAGCTTCAAAGGCTCCATTAATCAAACCAACTAATTTGAGCAGCCTATTAAGTATTTCAAAACAAAACAAAGCAAGAAGCTACGACACAGTATGCAAACATACAGAGACAACAGTCAATATCAAATCACATAAAGAAGCAGACGAAGATCATGTCAGCAAGCTTCCAAAGCAAAGAATTGAGGAATCTTCCAGATGAAGATATATTCCTAGAATTACCAGAGATAGAATACAAAATAAAAATATACAGAACTCTTCAAGATATCAGGAAAGAAAAAAAAGAGCTCAGGCAAAATGCAGAACAAGCCAAGGAACACACAGATAAAGCAGTTGAGGGAATTAAGAAGGTTATTCAAGAGAATAACGAAAAATTTAATAGGCTTCAAGAATCCTTAGAAACACAGCAGTCAGAAACTCAGAAGATCAACAATAAAATTTCAGAATTAGACAACTCAGTAGAAAGTCAAAGGAGCAGAATTCAGGAAAGTGAAGTCAGAATTAGTGAGACTGAAAATAAAATACTTGGCACCAATATATTCAAAGAAAAATCAGATAAAAGAATTTTAAGAAATGAAGAAACCCTAAGAATCATGTGGGACTCTATCAAGAGAAATAGCCTACAAGTAATCAGAGTACCAGAACAGGGAGGAAAAACAGAAAATACAGAGAAAATTGTGGAAAATTTGTTGGCAGAAAACCTCCCAGATATCATGAAAGACGAGATATCTTTCCAAGATGCTCATCTAACCCCACAGAAGGTAGATCTCAAGAGAAAGATATCAAGACATATTATAGTCAATCTTGCCAAAACCAAAGATAAAGAGAATTTTAAGAGCAGCTAGGGATAAACAAAAAGTCACCTGTGAAGGACAGTCAGTAAGACTAATCTCGGACTACTCAGCAGAAACCATGCAGGCAAGAAGGCAATGGGAGGACATATATAAAGACTTAAAGGGAAAAGAATTGCCAGCCGAGAATTATATATCCAGCAAAACTGTCTCAGAAATGAAGGTGAATTATGGCATTTCCAGATAAACAGAAGTTGAGGGACATTGCCAAAACCAAACCAAAATTACAAGAAATTCTAAAGGAAATCCTCCAGTTAGAAACTCAATAACATCAGATAACAATCCAAGACAAGAACAGAGGACAGGGAAACCAGATATCATTCAAGACAGAGAAATCACAAAACTAAATCAAAGCTAAAATGCTCAGAACAGGGAAACAGACATCATGAAGTAAAAGATGACAACATTAACTCAAAAAAGAAGAACTAAAAGATATAGTCATAGATCTTTCATATGGAGTATGAAAATAGGGGTAAATTTATCAAGGTAATCACAAAGGAAAATAACAATCCTGCACATCAAAATAATAATAAAAAAGAAAAACATGAAGACAGCAAAAACAAAAGCAACAACACTGGAAAAGAGGAAAAGATAATACATAAAGAGAAATTACTCAGCACAGAAAATTCAGTGGAAAAAAGAAACTGTCAACAACCAAAAAAAAAGGCATCAAAATGACAACACTAAACTCATACCTAGACATAATTACGCTGAATGTAAATGCACTAAATGCACCAATAAAGAGACAGAGAGTGGCAGAATAGATTAAAAAAACAAGATCTGCCTATATGTTGCCTACAAGAGACATACCTTAGACATAAAGATACAAACAAACTAAAACGCAAAGGATGGAAAAGAGATACCAAACAAACAACAACCAAAAAAAGAAGAGTGGCAATATTAATTTCTAACAAAATAGACTTTAAAGTAAAATCTACCACAAAGGATAAGGAAGGACCCTTTTGTGCAGCCAATGACAGGGCTCCAAAATACATAAAATGAACTCTAAAAGCACTGAAAATAGAGATGGGCAGCTCTACAATAATAGTAGGAGGCTCCAACACACTACTTTTGGTGAAGGACAGAACATCCAGAAAGAAGCTAAATAAAGACAGTGAAAGTCTAAATGCCGCAATCAACCAACTTGATCTCATAGGCACATACAGAACACCCCACCCAACGGCAGACAAGCATATTTTCTTTTCCAATGTACATGGAACGTTCTCCAGAATAGACCACATATTAGGTCATAAAGCAAGTCTTAACAGAATCCAAAACATCAAAATATTTCAAAGCATCTTTTCTGACTATAAAGCCGTAAAAGTAGAAGCCAATAATATAAAGCAAGTGAAAAAAAAAACCAAACGCACAGAAACTGAACAACACCTTGCTGAAATACTACTGGGTTATAGAAGAAATTAAGGGTGGAATAAAGAAATTCGTAGAATCATATGAGAATGAAAACACTTCCTACCAGGACCTGTGGGACACAGCAAAACAGTGCTCAGAGGTCAATTTATAGCAATAAATGCACACATCCAAAAGAAGAAAAGGCCAAAATCAAAGAATTATCCCTACAACTCAAAGAAATAGAAAGAAAGCAGCAAAAGAAGTCCTAGGGTACCAGTAGAAACAAAATAATAAAAATTAGAGCAGAATTAAATGAAATAGAGAAAAGAAAAACAATTGAAAGAGTTAACAAGACCAACAGCTGGTTCTATGAAAAGATCAACAAAATCGATAAACCATTGGCCAAATGGACAAAAGAAAAATAGGAGAGAAAGCAAATAACCCGAATAAGAAATGAGATCGGCAATATTACAACAGACCCAACTGAAATTAAAAGAATCATAACAGAATATTATGAAAAATTGTACTCCAACAAATTTGAAAACCTAGAAGAATTGGATAAATTTCTAGAAACACACTACCTACCTAATCTAACACAAACAGATGTAGAACAGCTAAATAAACCTATAACAAAAGAAGAAATTGAAAAGATAATTTAAAATTCCCAATAAATTAAAGCCCTGGCCCTGATGACTTCACTGGAGAATTCTACCAAACTTTCAGAGAAGTGTTAACACCACTACTACTAAAGGTATTTCAGAACATACAAAAGGATGGAATACTCCCAATCTCATTCTATGAAGCCAGCATAACCGTCATAACAAATCCAGGTGAAGACACCACAAAAAAAGAAAATTACAGACCAATATTCCCCATGAACTTAGACACAAAAACCCTCCGCAAAATTCTAGCCAACAACATATTGAAAAAGTAATTCACCTTGACCAAGTAGGATTCATACTAGGTATGCTGGGATGGTTTAACATTTGAAAAACAATCAATGTAATCCATCATATAAATAAAAGACAAGAACCACATGGTCTTATGGGTTGATGCAGAAAAGGCATTTGACAAAGTCCAACATCCATTCATGATAAAGACTCTCAGCAAAATAGGAGTAGAAGGAAAATTCCTCCACATAATAAAGGACATTTATGTAAAGCCAACAGCCAACAGCACCCTAAATGGAGTGAGTCTGAAATCATTCCTCTTGAGAACGGGAACCAGACAAGGATGCCCTTTATCATCATTTTTATTCAACATTGTTCTGGAGGTCCTAGCCAGAGCAATTAGTCTAGGGAAAGAAAAAAAAAAAAAAAGCATCCAAATTGGTAAGGAAGAAATAAACTATCTCTATTTGCAGATGATATGATTTTATACACAGAAAACCCTAAAGAATCCACAAGAAAACTACTGGAACTAATAGAAGATTTCAGCAAAGTATCAGGATACAAGATAAACATGCAAAAACCAGTTGGATTCCTCTATATGAGCAAAGAGAAAGTCGAAGAGGAAATCATGAAATGAATACCATTTACAATAGCCCCAAGAAGATTAAATACTTAGGAACATATCTAACCAGAGACATAAAAGACCTATACAAAGAAAACTATGAGACACTACTGCAAGAAACCGAAAGAGACCTACGTAAGCGAAAAAACATACCTTGTTCTTCAATGGGAAGACTCAAGATTGTGAAAATGTTTATTCTACTCCAAGCAATCTATAGATAAATGCAAGCCTGATCCAAACCCTAATGGCATTTTTTAATGAGATGGAGAAACAAATCACCAAGTTCATATGGAAAGGGAAGAGGCCCTAAATAAGTAAAACAGTACTGAAAAATTAGAACAAAGTGGGAGGCCTCACACTACCTGATTTTAGTACATATTACAACACCAGGGTAGTCAAAACAGCCTGGTACTGGCACAACAGCAGGTACATAGACCAATGGAACAGAATTGAGAATTCAGACATAAATTCATCCACGTATGAGCAGCTTGTATTTAACAAAGGCCGAAAGTCCATTAAATGGAGAAAAGACAGTCTCTTTAACAAATGGTGCTGGAATAACTGGATACCCATCAGCAAAAAAATGAAACAAGACCCATACCTCTCACACCATGCAGACAAACTAACTCAAAATGGATCAAAGACCTAAATGTAAAATCTAAAATGATAAAGATCATGGAAGAAAAAATAGGAAGAACTCTAGTAGCCCTCAAACATAGCATAAACAGTATACAAAACATTGCCAGCAATGCACAAACACTGGAAGGTAAAGTCGATAACTGGGAGCTTCTAAAAATGAAACACTTATCCTCATCCAAAGGCCTCACCAAAAGAGTAAAAAGACTACCTATAGACTGGGAAAAAAAATTTGGCTACAACAAATCCGATCAGTGTCTAAATCTTTAAAATCTACAAGATACTGCCAAACTTCAACAACAAAAAGACAAATAAACCAATTAAAAAATGGGCAAAGAGTATGAACAGACACTTCACCAAATAAGACGTTCAGGCAGCTAACAGCTACGTTAGGAAACGCTCATGATCAATAGCCTTTAGAGAAATGCAAATCAAAACTACAATCAGATACCATCTTACCACAACGAAGCTGGCTCTAATCTAAAAAACACAAAATAATAAATGTTGGAGAGGTTGTGGAGAGACTGGAACACTTATACATTGCTGGTGGGAATGTAAAATGGCACAACCACTTAGGAAATCGATTTGGCGTTTCCTTTAAAAAGATAGGAGTACCATACGATCCAGCAATCCCAGTCCTTGGAATATAGTGTAGAGAAATAAGAGCCCTACAAGAATAGATATATGCACACCCATGTTCACTGCAGCACTGTTACAATAGCAAAGAGATGGAAACAATCAAGGTGCCCACCAATGGACAAATGGATAAACAAATTATGGTATATTCACACAATGGAATACGATGCAACAATAGAGAAAAACAATGAATCCATGAAACATCTCATAACATGTAGGAATCTGGAAGGCATTATGCTGATTGAAATTAGTCAGTCGCAGGACAAATATTGCTTGAGACCACTATTATAAGAACTCAGGAAAAGGTTTAAACACAGAAGAAAACATTCTTTGATGATTACGAGAATGGGGAAGGAGGAAGAGGGATATTCACTAATTACGGAGTAGACAAGAATCATTTTAGGTGAAGGGAAGGACAACACACAATACAGGGGAAGTCAGCACAACTGGACTAATCCAAAAGCTAAGCAGTTTCCTGAATACAACGAAACACTTCGAGGGACAGAGTAGCAAGGGTGGGGGTCTGGGGACCATGGTTCAGGGGACATCTAGGTCAACTGACGTAACAAATCGTATTAAGAAAGTATTCCACATCCCACTTTGATGAGTGGTGTCTGGGGTCTTGAAAGTTAGCAAGCGGCCATGTAAGATGCATCAATTGATCTCAATCCGCCTGGAGCAAAGGAGAGTGAAGAACACCAAGTACTCAAGGAAATATGAGCCCAAGAGACAGAAAGTGCCACTTAAACCAGAGACTCTAACAGCCTGAGACTGGAAGAACTAGATGGTGCCCGGTTACCACCAATGACTGCACTCTAAGGGAACACAACAGAGAATCTCTGATGGAGCAGGAGAAAAGTGGAATGCAGACCTCAAATTCTAGTAAAAGAGACCAGGCTAAATGGTCTGACTGAACACTGGAAGGACTCCAGAGGTCATGGCCCTTGGACTCTCTGTTAGCCCAAAACTAAAACCATTCCGAAGCCACTTCTGCGGACAAAGATTAGACTGGACTATAAGACATAAAATGAAACTGGTGAGGATTGTGCTTCTTAGTTCAAGTAGACACATTGTGACTGTGTGGGTAAAGCCTCTCTGGAGGCGAGACGAGAAGGCAGAGGGGGACAGGAACTGGATGAATGGACACAGGAAATACACAGGGGAGAAAGAAGGAGAGTGCTGTCACATTGTAGGGAGAGCAACTAGGATCACCTTAACCATGTCTGTATAAGTTTTTGTATGAGAAACTTACTAGAATTGTAAACTTTCACTTAAAGCACAATAAAAAGAATACTTAATATTAAAAAAAAGAATTGTTATCCATACACATTTGCTAAATATTTACTTCTGAAAAGCTTCCATATACCATAACTTCCCCATTACCCTCACTCTGTTTATGATTTTTAAAATAAGCTTAAAAATTTCAATTTAGAACAATTTTATATCTTGCTATTATGATTTCACTTAAAGTAAATTTATTGCCAATCATAGCTTTTATAACAAAATATTAATTCTTTTTCCCTTGCAAATAATTCATTTGATTGGACTATATATATATATATATATATACATTTTTTCTCAATGAGTCCATGTTTAAATTTCTTGTTTATAATTTCTTTTCTTATCCACTCCAAGCCTGGAAATACAATTTACAGAATGTAGTAGCAAGTTTTGATATAAGACCGTGGATTCACTTTGGAAACCCTGGTAACATAGCGGTTAAGAGCTACAGCTGCAAACCAAAAGGTTAGCAGTTCAAATCCACCAGGTACTCCTTGGAAACCCTATGGCGCAGTTCTACTCTGTCGTATAGGGTTGGTCGGAGTCAGAACCCACTCGATGGCAACGGGTTTTAGGGAACTTACTTTATGCTACATAAAAAAAGAAAATATAGCCATCAATTTACATATTATTTAGGTCAACAATTAGGTTATCAAACACTTATCATTTATTAGTCACCGTGCAGGTCATGGTGCCATGAATAGTGATGTTTATGGTCTCCAGATACCAAAAGAAAAATGAGTAGTGATGGTGAACATTTAGAAATTTATTTCATCTAATAAAAAGGAAATACTTTTTTTCTGATTTTTGATGCTCTACCCACTTTTTTTTTTTTTTACCCACTGTCATCTGATGCCTACAGCCACGTTTTCTTAGCATTAGAAATATTTGTTTGTTTTTCTGTGAAAGTAATTTACAAGTGAGAACAACTTTCGTGAGGGAAGGGGTCATGTGCACCCTCTGAGGGAGGCTGAGGAATATACTCAGCATTGCATAATCCAGTATATCAGCTGATGCCTTATTGTTTTCCTTGGCAATTTTATTGCATACTCCCAGAAATAAAACAAATTAAGAGAACAGTTTATTGTGATACACTCAGTGATTATTTTTGAAAGCTGGAAGGATATATTTATTTTTACCTTTCAAATATTTTTGATATGAAAATAAAATGGCGGAAATCTTAATGAAAAGTATAATTTCTGAGATTATTCTATAAAATATGAGAAGAACAAAAGAATTTATTTTGTATTCTCCTATGTAATTTCCATCTATCCTATATCAGTATTTTTGAAGATTGGGTTACTTCAGAGTCTATGTCTTATTTTGTTAGAAAAAAATTTTAAAAACTACCAAATTATTTTAACATTGGTCTTTACCACTTATACACAAATCTAATTCCCCTTCAACACTGAAATTTTACCCTCTGTGTACTTAGCTACATTCCCAAATTTCTCACTGGAATGACAAGATTTTGTTAATTTTAGATGAGTGGAATCACAAACATGAATTTTTGTCTAGAATGTGGGCAATTAGTTATAATATTCTAGTTTATGCTGTAGTATAACACCAGTGATTAAAAAAAAATCTCTATCATAAAACCACAATAGTGGATTTCTGGATCACGCTGCATGTTATCTTGGGATTTGTCCTCCCTCAGGGAACAGGCTGATGGTGCTTCCCTCATTGTGAAGCAACAGCAATTTCTGGAAGATGGAAAGAACATGGAATTTCACTCGCTGGCTCTAAATTCTTGCCATGGGTTATGCATGCCACTTGCACTAATGTTTCACAGTCCACACCTAACTTCAGAGAAAAGGGAAGTGCAATCTAAACTTGAGCCAGGAAGGATGAAGATCAGATGATTAACCAACATTCCTAATCAAGTAGTTCACCCTTCTGGGTCCCAACTCCTCTCCAAAGGAGACAACCAAATGTCCCGTTCAGTCATGGAATAAGCTCAAAGCCCAGGATCTCTTGGTGATAAGCAGTCACCAATAAGGTCCATCTTTTATCTGATGACCTGTGAATTATCTAAATTTCCCAGTTATCCAAATATCCAGCATGTCTTGGTTGGACAGGGAGAGGATAACGGAAATAAACACTGGTATTAAGAAAGAAAGAATGAGATATCCACAGGAATCGTGGGTCCCCAGAAATTCTGAAATTCCATTAGGCAGACATTTAAAGGTCCACTATATTTCTGATGAGGAATAGTCACTGATAAGGCCACTTTTCTGCCTCCTTGGAGTAGTTTTCACATTCATTTTTTTGATAGCATAGCCCCTGGATCTTCTCTCTGAGATATGCTTTTTAAAAGATTCATATTGCCTTATCTGCCATGATGCAAAACCCCAAAAAACCCACTGCTGTTGAGTCGATTGTGCCTCATAGCGACCCTATAGGACAGAGTACAACTGCCCCATAGAGTTTCCAAGGAGCGCCTGGTGGACTCGAACTGCCAACCTTTTGGTTAACAGCCATAGCACTTAACCACTACGCCACCAGGGTTTCCTATCTGCCATGATAATTGTGGAATATACTCTTATGGTTGCTAAAGAGTGTTTTCAACTAACTTTCTGCCCATGGTGTTTGGAGTCTGTGATAAAGAGACTATCATTTGACAAGTATTTACTGCCTTCTGCTGATCACATGAGGAGCACACTTCTTCACTCCATCACGCGTTAACCTAGTGATTTGATAAACTTTGCTCAATAGCATGTGGCTGAAAGTGTCTGTATACCACTTCTAAGCCTAGAGTTTCAGCGATATTATATTTTCATATTTCTCTATTGTTTCTTCCATCATCATGAGAAGAAAACGTCTCCAGTAGGTTGTCTCTTTCAAAAACTTTTTTCTAAGCCTAATTTCCTCATCTAAAAATCAGTTATCAGGAGAGAGATCACTAGCTATTTCAAAAGAGAGAACAGAATTCAGATAAGTACTTCAATAGGAGATGAAGGAATCAAGGAACCAAACAAGGGAAGCTGAATCAACCTGGAGACTCCCATCAGTATGTTGCTCCCAACACCCTGGAAACCGTCAAAAAGCAGGACAAGGTGGCTTCCAGGACCCCATGGGTGGGGCCCTCATGCAGAACCCAGAACCAAGGTGAGGACCAGCAGACAATATTTGAAACCATGAAGAGAGTGGCTATCTTATTGAAAGTGAAATCGTGGCGAGCCGTGGTTACTTCCAGGAACTATAGTTGAAGTGGGGAAAGAGAGAAGGAGAAATTTGCTGACTTCTGTCCTATAGCCTTTCTAATCTTCTGACAGTCTTACATTGTGATTTCCTACAAGAAATATGCTGGCAAAGGATCTTGGGAAATGTAGTTCTCCTTGGTATGGAGTCAAATAAAGTCAGTGAAAGTATCTGAAAACCAAGGAGCATTACAAAACATGCTGGCTAATATGAAAAAATAAAAACCAATCATGTTGAGTCAATTACAACTCATAGCAACCCTATAGGGCGAAGCAGAACTGCCTTGTAGGGTTTTCAAGGAGCAGCTGGTGGATTTAAACTGCCAACCTTTTGATAAGTGTCAGCTTTTAACCACTGCACCACCAGGACTCCAAGCTAATAATCCAAAAAAAAATAAAGCCTGTCTTATATGGTGTGTGTGAGCATCTTCATATCTAGAGATTTTTTTTCTTAAAATCTGCTTTGTTTAATATTTTATAGCTAAACCATATTTTCTTTTAATTAATATTTGTCTTACGTATCTTTTTGTCCTTTTAAATTTCATATATTCTTTGTCTTTATATTTAAATATGCCTCCTTAAAATTTCACTCAAGTAAAATTTTGCTGAAGATAATTAAAAAATGGCTGCAGCAGTACATCAACAGGAAACTGCCAGAAATTCAAGCCGATTCAGAAAAGGATGTGGAAACTAATGGGCCGCAACTACCACAGCCTCCACCAGACTGAGTCCAGCATAACTAGATGGTGCCCAGCTACCACCAACGACTGCTCTGACAAGGATCACAATAGAGGGTCCAGGACAGAACTGGAGAAAAATGCAGAACAAAACTATAACTTACAAAAAAAGACCATACTTACTGGTCTGACAGAGACTGGAGAAACCTCGAGAGTATGGCCCCTAAGTGTCCTTTTAAATCAGTACTGAAGTCACTCCGAAGGTTCACCCTTCAGCCAAAATTTAGACAGACCCGTAAAACAAATCAAGACTAAATGGGCACACCAACCCAGGGGCAAGGATGAGAAGGCTGGAGGGAACAGGAAAGCTGATAATGGGGAACCCAAGGTTGACAAGGGTAGAATGTTGACATGGTGTAGGGTTGGCAACCAATGTCACAAAACAGTATGTGTATTTATTGCCTAATGAGATATTAATTTGCTCTGTAAACCTTCATCTAAAGCATAATTAAAAAAAAAAGAGAGAAAAATCAAAATATCTACCTGATAACATTTGGGAATTACTGTTATTTCCATCATTGCTATCACATAATAACAATTATAACATGTGCATTGTTAATTATAATTACAACATTTATTGTGCACTGTCAGGAACAGTACCAAGTACTTTTCATACATTGCTCATTCCATGCCCGTATTAACCCCATGAAGTAGGTGCTATTATCACATCCAGAGTCCTGTGGATAGTAATGGGTAGGAATGTAAACCTAGGTTGAAATTCTTAACCACTGTTACATTAACTTCAGTTCTACTTCTGGCCACGGTGGTTCTGTTTTTATATATTAATTGACTAAATGTATTGAGGAAGACTGAGACTATAAACCTAGAGAGATAAATTTGAATATGTAAGTATATAGCCAGTGGAAGGATTTCAAAGGATAATGGAATCAGGGTATTATAATGAAGAAAGATCTGGATCATTGGGATGGCAGACCAAAGAGTAAGAAACGCTAACTCTTCAGATGAACTATGTGAGCACTACCCAACTGGCACAATGGTAAATTCCATCACTTGTCTTGTCAAAGAAGATATGACATACTGAAGCCATATACAGCTGTATTTCTGTATGACTTGATTCTGATCCATTGGGCAGACAACCATGTATAATGACTCTGATCTACAAGAAACATGTGCTCTGTGTGCTAGGCTTTGGGTACACAGATATATGTTCCCTTTCTTTTCTTTTTTAAAAATAAGTTGTGGTTAAATAAATATTAAAATAGAAAAATCCTGATTTGAAAGAAAAAAAATAAAGAAAATGACACGGAAGGAGGGATATAATTGCTGATGTCCAGTGGATCTTGGCTAAAAGCTGAGAATACCAGAAAGATGTTTATTGTTGTTGTTATTAGGTGCAGTGGAGTCGCTTCCGACTCATAGCGATCCTATGTACCACAGAAAGAAACACTGTTCGGCCCCGTGCCATACTTACAATTGTTGTTATGCTTGAGCCCGTTGTTGCAGACACTGTGTCAATCCATCTCATTGAGGGTCTTCCTCTTTTAAGCTGACCCTGTACTTTACCAGGCATGATGTCCTTCTCCAGGGACTGATCTCTTCTGACAACATGGCCAAAGTATGTTAGATGCAGTATCACCATCCTGGCTTCTAAGGAGCATTCTGGCTGTACTACTTCCAAGACAGATTTGTTTGTTCTTTTGGTATATTAAATATTCTTTGCCAACACCACAATTCAAAAGCATCTATTCTTCTTCAGTCTTCCTTATTCATTGTCCATCTTTCACATGCATATGAGGCAATTGAAAATACCACTAATGCTTGGAACCTGAAATATACGAAGTATGAATCTAGGAAAATTGGAAATCTTCAAAAACGAAATGGAACACATAAGCATCGATATCCTAGGCATTAGTGAGCTGAAATGGACTGGTATTGGCCATTTTGAATCGGACAACATGTAGCCTACTACGCCAGAAATGACAACTTGAAGAGGAATGGTGTTACATTTATCGTCAAAAAGAACAATTCGAGGTCTATCCTGAAGTACAGTGCTGTCACTGATAGGATAATATCCATAGGCCTATAAGGAAGACCAGTTAATATGACTATCATTCAAATTTACGCAGCAACCACTAAGAACAAAGTTGAAGAAATTGAAGATTTTTTTCAGCTTCTGTAGTCTGAAATTGATTGAATGTGCAATCAGGATGCATTGGTAATTACTGGTGATTAGAATGTGAAAGTTGGAAACAAAGAAGAACAATTGGTAGTCGGAAAATATGGCCTTGGTGATAGAAACAACGCCGGAGATTGAATGATAGAGTTTTGTGAGACCAATGACTTCTTCATTGCAAATACCTTTTTTTCACCAACATAAACGGCAAATATGCACATGGCCCTCGCCAGATGGAATACACAGAAGTCAAAACGACTACATCTATGGAAAGAGACAAAGGAAAAGCTCAATATCATCAGTCAGAACAAGGCCAGGGGCTGACTGTGGAACAGAAAGATCTTTCTGTGTTAATTATTGACTATTCAAAGGCATTTGACTGAGTAGATCATAACAAATTTTGGATAACATTGCAAAGAGTGGGAATTCCAGGACACTTAATTTTGCTCACGCGGATTCTCTACATAGACCAAGAGGCAGTAACTGGAACACAACAATGGGACACTGCTTAGTTTGAAATCAGAAAAGATGTATATCAGGATTGTATCCTTTCACCATACTTATTCAATTTGTATGCTGAGCAAATGATCTGAGATGGACTATATGAAGAAGGAAGCATCAGGATTAGAGAAAAACTCATTAACAACCTGAAATATGCAGAACACACAGCCTTGCCTGTTGAAAGTAAAGAGGACTTGAAGCACTTGCTGATGAAGATCAAAGACGTCAGCCTTCAGTATGAATTACACCTCAAAATAAAGAAAACAAAAATCCTCAAAACTGGACCAGTAACCAACATCGTGATAAATGGAGAAAATGCTGACGTTGTCAAGGATTTAATTTTACTTTGATCTACAATTAACTCCAGTGGAAGCAGCGGTCAAAAAATCAAAGGATGTATTGCATTTGGCAAATTGGCTGCAAAAGCCCTCTTTAAAGTGTTAAAAAGCAAAAATGTCGCTTTCAGGACTAAGGTGCACCTGACCCAAGCTATTGTATTTTCAGTTGCCTCTTATGCATGTGAAAGATGGACAATGAGTAAGGAAGACCAAAGAAGAATCGATGCCTTAGAATCACGGTGCTGGTGGAAAATATTGAATATAAAATGGACTGTCAAAAGAATGATCAAATTTGTCTTGGAAGAAGTACAGCAAGAATGCTCCTTAGAAGCGAGGATGGCAACATTTTGTCCCATGTAATTTGGACATATTATAAGGAGGAACCAGTCCCTGGAGAAGGACATCATGCTTAGTGAAGTAGAGGGTCAGCAAAAATGATGGATTAACACAGTGGCCGCAATAATGGACTCAAACATAGAAATGATAGGTTGGGCGAAATGGGGCAGTGTTTCATTACGATGCACATAGGGTCACTCTGAGTAGGAACCAACATGAAGGAACCTAAGAACAACAATTTAAAATACTAAAAGATTTTCTCCAGTCTAGATTCTTTGCTTGGAACATTTCTATTTACATTTGCTGAAAAACTTGTGTTTTTCAGCTTATTAGTGTTTTTATTTTAAATTAAAAAAATCTTTATATTATTCAATGTAGTGATTTTTAGTTACCTATCTTCTCCGTGTCCCCCCTTCATCTCATTCTTGTCTTCTTTGGATTGATTATTTTTTGCATTTCACAATTTCTTTGTATCATTTAAGGCAATATTCACTTTACTTTTTTATGTTTAGTGATAATCTAGGATAATGTACCATACACTTAATTAATCAAAAACTAATTTTATTACAACTTCATCTACTCAAACAATAAAAGATATTATATATTTTAACTCATATTTTCACAGCTATTGCTGTCTAACAAAACACCACTAAACTTGGCAGTTTAAAACAATAAGTTACTATCTCCCCAGGATTCTGGGTTGAGTGGGTTGGTTCTCTGCTAGAATGTCCATTTTGAAGTTGCAATCAGATACTGGCTGGAGTCATCTGAAAACCTATTGGGCTGGATGTCCAAGAATACTTCTTCACTCCCATGTCTAGTGCCGCAATGCTGCTCCATGGGACCTCTCTCTTCAGCAGACAATTATGGGCTTTTTATGTGACCTACAAGTTCTTGACCGAGTTCTCAGCCACTCTACTTGGTGCCATTCACTGAGAAAGAATTTTCTGCAGATTTCCTGGACCTACTTGAGGAGCTGGGAGGTTAATTTCTAGCTAACTCAGACAGAATTGTGTTGTCCCTTACATTCCCTGGTTTATTCAGAGTTCTTCTGAATCCTCACCTTTAGGGGCCTTGTAGTTTATCTCCTGTTGTCCATGAAACACAGAGCCATGAAAGTTGATACAGCATTGTTTTTTTATTTCCTTTGACTAATATTCTGGTAAAGAAGCTACTTCCTTCTGCCTTATTTTTCTAATTACTGTTTTTATTTGTGTATGTGTGTGTCTGTGGTATATATATGCAGTTCTTTAATGCATGAAAGAAAAACTTAGATCCACATGCCTATAATCTCTTTCCAAGTCTGTCTATCTATCTATTCAACTAGCTCTGTGTGTTGGTTATGATACCTCATCTGCCATGTTTCCAGGTACTGAAGTCTCTGTCATGTTATTTTCACATTACTAACTTAAATTAATCTTGATAATACATATATTTTTAATTTTAGGAATGCTGTTTTTATAGACAGAATAGCTGTATATCAGAGAAGCTAACTTACCCAAGGTACATGTTCTTAGTTGACTGATCCCAGACGGCAACCCCTGGCCCTCTCACAGAAAAATCTAAGTGGTTTTCCTCAACCACATTGTTTTTGATTTTTCACTTCTAGAACATCTTAAAACTTTAATCAAAGCCGAAGTGGTAAGACTTCTCTGTAATATAAAATAATTCTAAACAGATAAAAATATTATTTTCAGAACAATGGTTCCAGATTATATGAAGTAGGGAAAGAGAATTATAACCCCTTTTATTCAAATGCAGTTCATATCTTTATTATGGGTTTTAGATAACACATATATTCACCTGAGCACTATTCCAGTGTGTGTATATGTGTGTATGTGTGTGTGTGTATCCACAAAGCACAGCAGTTTAAAACAATTATTTATTTTGCAAATGAATTTGCAATTTCAGCAGGTTTCATCAGGGACAGCTCATCTCTACTCCACGCTTCATCAGTGGAAGTGGCTCAACTGGGAGCTGAAAGATACACTTGCATGATGTGCCACCAAGGACTGAAAAAAATGGCTTTGAATTTGGCCGGGCTCTCAGCTGGGGATGTGCACTAGAAGTCTTGGTTTCTCTCTTTGTCACAGCATGGGGATTATATAATTGCACCAACACAATTACTCTTAAGACATTTCTTAAAATAGGGAATGGGGTAGCATACAGTCACTTGCAACTCTAAAATTCTGGTAGAAATTGTTGCCAGCTCCTTAACTAAGATTCAGTGTGATTCTCTGGGAATTATTCTACATGATTTTTGCCTCTGCTTTCTGAGTCACCCTTGCTCTACCATGAGAAAACTGAGTAGTCACCTCAATCAGCTTACTCAGACCAAACTAGTGGTATTTCTGTCAGAAAAACATGCTTGCAAACATTGCGAGTTTTCCGTGAATCTTACTGGAATTTACTCCATTAGGCATAACCCACAACTACCAACCTTGGGCTTCCTGTGACTCTGCTGCACTACAGTGCCCTAAAACATTTTAGTAGTCCTATTTATTTTTAACTAAAGAGAACCTACAGGACTCTCAAGATTTATAGAAAGTCTTTTGTCTGTTTGGATGTTTATTTAAGGTACAGTGTCTTAAATCGTCCTGAAGCCTTAATAAATGATTTTAGAGTCACAACTTGTGTTGGATCTTTGGCCTGAGGCCCTTTCTTAATTTGAGACTTCTTTGCTGAAAGAAAGTTTTATTTTTGAATCCACTGTGTACTGACTCCTTTGTACACAATATATTTTTTTCTTCAGCTCATCTCTCTACTCTTATGTTTTAACATAGGTCATGAAAAGCCAATTAGCATTTTTATATTCTGTCTGGAAGTTTCTTTAACAAATCTTCCCACAGCAACATTTTGCAAATATTTCTTGATGTCTTCTTACGTATTTTATGTTTGATGGTCACATTGGGTCCTTATTTCATTTGAATTTATTTTATCTTCATTATGTGATTTAGGATCTACATTTAGTTTTCAAAAGGTATTATCCCCATCAAAATTAATGATTTCCATTATTTATCAAAAAATACAAATTATACACTTATCATATGCTATTTAGAAACTCAGTCACTCATACTTATTGCCAGAGCCCTAATTTCAGAGCAAAAACACCACTGCAAGTTATGACAGGAGGACAAATATAATTTTTAATTAGTTTACCATATATAAAAACAATCACATAGGAACAATGGAGCCAGATTGGCAAAGTAAGAGCAAAATAACTTGATAACACAAAAAGAAGAATTTAAATGGGATGAACAAAATAGCAAAACAATATTTTAGAAATGTAACCTGTATCCAGTTTGTTTGCTGCCCTTTTGGCAAATTATGCTCAGCATTGATATCACATAAAATGTCTCTCCAGCCACCTCCTCAAGGCACCCTTGACTTCTTTATTTCTCACACTGTATATAAGGGGGTTCAAGACAGGTGTGAAGATGGTATAAAACACTGAGACCACCTTATCATGGTCCTCTGAATCGTTAGATTTGGGCCTCATGTAGATGAACATGATGGTGCCATAGAAGAGTCCCACAACCACCAGGTGAGAGGAGCAGGTCTTAAAGGCTTTTTTCCCAGCTCCAGCTGACCGCATGCAGAGCACTGCAGCCAGGATAAGGCTGTATGAGGCCAAAATGAGAGACAAAGGGATCAAGAGCATCAGAATGCAGCAGACATACATGAAAAACTCAAAAATCGTGGTGTCAGCACAGGCAAGGCGTACCAGTGATGGTGCTTCACAGAAAAAGTGATTGATTTCCCGTGAGTGACAGTAAGGGAAGCTCAAAGTGGCATCAGCCTGCATCAGCCCATCGATCTCTCCCAGGAGCCAGGAACCTGACGTCACGAGTAAACAGAGCTTCTGACTCATGAGAATGGGGTAGCACAGTGGGTGACATATGGCCACATAGCGGTCATAGGACATGGCCGTTAAGAGGAAGCATTCACTCCCTCCCAGAGTGAGAAGCAGGAAGATCTGGACTCCACAGCCAGTGGGAGAGATAGACCTAGTGTCCATCAGGTAGTTGGCTGCCATTTTGGGAACGATGGTGGAGACCAGCGGCATGTCCATGAAAGAAAGCTGGCTAAGCAGGAAGTACATGGGCATGTGGAGTTGAGGGTCCACATGAATGAGAATGATCATAAGGGTGTTGCCCATCAGTGAGGTGATGAAGATCATAAGCACCATGGCAAACAGGAATAGGTGGATCTGTGTGTGGTTAAAGGCCCTAGAAGAATGAAGTTTATTCCTGTGGTGCCGTTTGCATTGACCATGGCTCTACTGGTGCCTGAAAGATGTAAAATGATGCAGAAATAAGATTTGTTTAAAAGGAAAAAAAAAAAAATTTTTTTTTTTTTTTTTTAAAGGAAGCTTGTACATATCTTTATGAAAACTTGATCAAATGACTTGGGAAATCTCAGACTTGGAGGGCTAATTTCTACTATAATCTTTCACTTACAAACAAGATTTTTGCCATAGCATAGTACTATCCACCTCTGCTGTTACTATACATTATTTTTTATTCACACAAAATTAGATAACATACATGTACAGTAGTACAACTTATACCTCTATTGTTTTTTAATAATTTGTCAGTATGCCACACGTAATTTACTCATGGTGTTAAGAAATATTACTTACACAATCCGAGTTCTTTACACTTTGGGTATTTCTATATTGAAGGAAATTCAGATTTATGCACTTTAGTAGGTATTGAGGTGATATGCCTATAGTTATTACTTTTGCATGTGTTTTAGATATTTGCTTAATGGATTCTCACATGATTTTCTTCAATATCAAGACAAATAAATTACAACTGATAAAACTAAGTTTGATGGGGAAAAAACAAAAGCAAAAATTCTCTATTCCACACTTACATGCAGCCTGTGCTCTAAACACACTAGGCTTTCAGCCACCACAGATACTACTGTACCCATCGCCATATCATTTATATTATCATGACTTGCTTTCCTGATCATGGTGCCTACATCTCATTAAGTTTAGAACCCCCTCAACATTTAAACTTTTATGTATTATGTTCTCAAACAATGCTGCTGATTTTAATTTAATATATAATATATCCATTCTAAGGGAGCCCTGGTGGCACAGTGGTTAAGCTTTCGGCAGCTAACCAAAAGGTTGGCAGTTCAAACTCACCACCACTCCTTGGAAACTCAATGAGGCAGGTCTACTCTGTCCTATAGGGTCAGAATTGACTTGACAGCACAGGTGTTTGGGTTTTATCCATTCAAAAAAGTTAATAATTTCATAAATGAACATAATTTGTATTGCATGCAATTTTCACATAAATTTGGACATCAATAATCTTATACTTCTAAAAGTAGAAGACAAAAACTAATCCATTGATTATGACTTATCCAAATGATATTCTCATATAATGAACCTGAGGGCCAACATCTCCCACAGGTAAAATATACAGGCACTCATTCACTTTCAGAATAGCTCCTCTTTTCACTAGAACCTATAACTTCCGTTTCTTTTACGTCTAAGTATTTTTGGTGGTAGGAATGGATGCACATGTAAATGGATTCACCTATTATACTTAGGTAGGTGGTGTCTTTTGCTCACAAATTCAAATTGTCAGAGAGAGCTGTGAATTCAGGATTACCAACAGTATTATGTTTGGACTTCATTCATAATCTGTGGTGTAGTAAATCCTTTTTTAGTTTTTCTGTAATTTATTTGGAAAACATTGCAAATTTTGTGAATGGTCTATGATCTTCACACCTTTAATACATATTAAAATTTTTTGATTCTTAGTATATACCAACATTGACTTTCATATCAATAAAATATGTAGATGTTCCATTTTTCAAAATTGATATAAATATGCTATAATAGTGAGCATATCATTCTTTTATGCTTTGTTCCCTCAAATATATATATTTTGAGTGAAATATATATATATTCAGTTTAATATGTTTTTAACTACTGCCAAATTTTATTACATCATATATATGCAATTTATATATATATAAATATAGATGTATATATATATATAATGTTTATTTAAGAATACTTAGCTTCTTTCCAATCTTTTGTTAATATAACCCATATCCTTGTGCATGTGGCAATATTTTCTCAAGTAAATATTTCACTAGAATATTTTGGGTTTAAGATAATTGCATCTCCACCTTTTACACTCCAGTCAACTGTCAATTTGTGTGATAATTCCTCCACATATTTTACTGTTAGATGCGATAATTAACAGCAATCATGTAAGTGTGAAAATAAATTTAAATTGCATGTCACTTAAGTTACATGGCAGAAACTCTTTTAATCTATTTATCGACCTCTTGGATTTCTTCTGCAAACTGTGAATATCTCTAATTCATGGTTTCTAGATTGTTTGGCTTTTTCTTAATAATTTAAAGAATTTCCCACGTATTTTGTAATTTATATATTTAATTATATATTTAATTTATATATCTTTATAACTTGTTATTTATATGCATTGTGAATATCTTCTCCAGTTGATTTTATACATTTGACATTTTTGTTATTTTGGACTGAAGTTTTGCATTTTATATTACATATATTTGGGATACTTATATGATATTAATAATTTAATATTAATGTTCTGCATTTCATTAATAGGCTACCATTTTAAACAATTTCAATGTTATTTGGATCAAACAACTTGTTATTGGTATATAAGTTGTTTGAATCTATGATCATTGTTGATTTAATATTACATTGTACTGTCTTTGCATGCATGAATATTAAACATATTAATCTCACAAAATGTATTGCTATAGTTCATCTTTTAATTTGTAGTCTCTGATTTTTTTTTTTTAAACAAAAGAGGGATAATCAGTGTTCTTAAAGGCCACTAAAACATAGGTGTAAAGTAGTCTGTGTCTGTAGATTTTTTTCTTTTTAATAATGTATTCACTTTCCTATTAGTTTCAGGTAAGCTGTGTTTTCCTATTACTTTTTAAATTCATATGACTTTCTATTTTTAAGGAAACATTTTCCTTTCCTAATCTATTTTCTTTGTTAGCGTTTCTCACTGCATTGGGTGGATGGACAGGTCTGTGTCTCTGGCTGCCGCTGAACTGGAGGTCATGACATGCAAAGTTCATTCACTTAAGCCGGCCCTGGGTCAGGGCACACTGGGTATAGACATACGAGTTACGAGTTGCTTAAATAACATGAAGACTAAGAGTCAGAACTCTAAAGACCTGTCCATATTTTGTTCACAAATACGTGTGATATTTGGGAAAGGTCACTTACTTTCCTATGAGCCACTCTCCTTGTTTCTAGACTGGGAAAATTCGCAGACTTTGGTAGACAGCTGACCTGGAGCACTGGTTTCATTTGTTTCCATCGGGGCTCATTCTCTGCTTCGGCGATTTGATAACCACCTGCTAAGGCCCTGAGATTAAGGGCAGCTTTCCAATGTTTCTCAGATGCCAAGATTCAATGAATATGATTTTGAAAGTCTTCTGTAGATTTAAATTTAAGATGAAATTATTTTAAACTAACAGTATTTGAAAATGTTATCATATCAGGCATTCTATTCGCTGGACAAACAGTTCATATAATGTGAAATAAATGTATATTTCACATTTAGTCGGCATGAATTATGAAGTTCAGAAAAGTTACATGACTGATCTAATAATAAACATTTAAACTGGTAGCTGCATTCATCTGAAGGTTGTCTAAACGTAAAAGTACATATTTAATGGCCAGGTTTCTAGAGTTTGAATACCTATGCCACTGTTTAGTAGTTGGATAAATTTGAGCAATATGCTTAAACCTCAGTTTCATTATGTGCAAAATATTACTATAGGATTATTTGATAACTACAAAATAAAATGTATATAAGTACATTGGAGAATGCATGCACAAGAAGATAGCTCTATAAAGTTATTGATTATTATCATTATTATAGGTCATCCATAGATGTTTCCTACCAAAATATTTTGAAAGTTTAAAATTGGTATTTTCCCATAACTCACATGTAGTGTAATGTTACTTATATCACATCAAAGAACAAAAATATCATTACGTATCAGTCTTCATTTTTCAGCATAAATGACATGTTTTCTGTATTCCTTTAGATTTTTCTGTCTGTCCTCTGTCTGTCTACCTTCTATGAATTTATTTTAAACATAGAGGAAACACTCATGACCATGGTAAACTTAATTATTCCAAGGCTATTAGGTTATTTGATTATTAATTTTGCAATGTGTTCTTATGCCTTTAATATTCAATGTGTTTAAGAATTGTAATAGATATCATGAAACTTGTCACAAATTCAATAATGTCTCAAAATTCAAACAAAATTTTTTAAAATAGCAGGTAAAAAGAAAAAATATTATCTGTATTTCACATCAAAAAGGCAGTTGTTCCCAAGTGAGTTCAATTCTGTGTAATTCCACACTACCAAAGTAGAAGAGAGATATGCAGGTCAGATAAATTTCTAGTTGTCTATAATATTTCTGTACAATTTAAAACAGGATAAAAACGTGTTCCCATTTATTTTCTAGTTGTATAAAGTGGGTAATTTCAGAAAGCTCAGGTTACTTTTAGATTCATTGTCACATTTTTCTGTCTACCTCAATGTGGTGTTCCCAGAATTAGCAAAGCTTCCCCTTTCTCAAAGTTACACTCTGTGTTACATACCCACCTGTCCAATATTCTGGCCTGGCACTAGTATGTTCATTTCTTCAGTTCAGTCCAAAACAATTCCAAGCCAAAATGACTCTTATTTCACATCTGCATGATATAGATGGAGTAACTCAGACATAACAAGGATTTTTATAACTGTAGCAAACAATGTCCCAAGTCCTATGTTAACCCTGGATGTGCATTGCCTCATGCAATGTCACAACAATTAAATGAGGTAAACTGTTACTGTTTCAGATTTGCAAATGAAGGACTGGAGGGTTAGATTAATTTATTTTTCCCTGGTGTGAAAAGTACGAAGCATGGGTCCAAAATCCTGGTCATGAAAGTAAACTCCCCACAGTTATTTTGGGCTTGCCAGCCAGTTTTTTGTTCCAATCATTATCTTAATAATGACAAAACTTTTTGAATAAAACAAACAACATAAATAAAGAATGGACCCTCAAAAACATCGTTGTTGTTAGATGCCATTAAGTCACCTAGCACACGGCTACCCCGGGCAAAATGCGCCCAGTCCTGCGCCATTCCCATAATCGGGTGTTGATCGGACTATTGCCGTCCACTGGGTTCACTTTGGCTGACTTTTCAGAAGTAGATCGCTCGCCTTTTCTTCCTAGTGCATCTCAGTCTGGGAAATCTGCTGGAGCTCACTGGAGCAACTGTGTGTTCTGTGAAGTTAGGCACCTCTCTTATAAACTGTGTGTCTCAGGTTAGTGTATTTAAAATGCGTAACTGTCTTACTTTGTAAAAATGAAAAAAGATAGTGCATGTAGAATGTTTAATTAAATTATTTATATTTAGTATGTTATCAAACATAAATTTTATCTCTACACAAACTTTTTCCCAAAGAGAAATTCATGAATAGAGAATTTAATAGAATCAGATATATGCATCCATTTACCTTAGAGTCAGAGTATTAACTAAGACTCAACTTTCCTGAGAAGCTTAGTACAGATCGTCCCCGACTTAAGACATATTTGAGTTACAACGAACTGCCCTATGACTATCCTTTTTTTAATCTTTGTACATCTTATTATCAGTAATATGTACTACATATAACGTTGTAGCACGTAATTTGTTGATGTTATCATTCTCTTGCCAACCCCAAAGACAAATAAAGATTGGATTTATAAAGATATTGTTAATAGGAGACAAAAATAATGAATTTTTTTTTAAAAAATTAGATCTACTTATATCAGAGCTGACTTATGACAGAGTCTTCAGAATGGAACCCTGTCTTACACTGGGAAATACCTGTAATATTATTTTCATAATTACAATTTGATAAAAATATATTAGTGCAATATAAGTATGAAAGGATGTTCTTTCTCACTGGAAATTAATACGTAGTTTAAACCAAATTTTTATAATTTCTATGCGTTCAAACGTTATACACTCAATGTTTCTTTATGATATGCATTACCGGTAGGAATGCAATGAAGATTAATCTCAGGGTAAAAGTGAAAATCCTTTATTAGTCAATTTGGCAATATGGAGTGAGAGCCAGAGAGCTAGTCTTGTCCCTTGAAGCATTGCCATATGTTGTGGATATCATTCTAAAATATGACTAAAAGAGAAGGGATGGGAGGAGACCCTGTAAACACAAAGGGCTTATTTTGCAAGGTTTTCCATAACGTGCGTCCTGAACTATTATAGAACTAATAAATTTCCCATGGAACACAATATAACAGCTGGAACAATCTTAGATATCATGCTAATTGTATAAACAATATTTTTCAAATTGTAAAAAATGTGTATGGAAGAATATAAAAGGAATAGTTATGATGTTATCAAGTGCAATCCAGGTGCTTTAATTTCTGTGCTTTCCAAATAGTATGATTGTGATATAGTTTTTAAAATTACAGAAATTAAGTGGGCCACAATGAAAGCATTAGCGCATACCATCCCCTGTTGTAAGCACTCAGTCTAGGAGTCGTAGCACTAACCTGCATCAGAGGAGCCACCGTGCAGGAGGTGTGGAATACTCTAAGCCTCTGGTTCCCAGATCACTGTTCGGATCCCCACCACTGCCTCTGTTGCCGGTATAAAATACAAGGCACCTGGCTAAAACCTTAGGGATTCCTGAGCTTCAGGCTGCAGAAATGCTCGTGGGAAAGCATTCGGAAGAATACAGATGACCACATACTCTCCTCATTTATCACCTCCATACAGGATTATTTTAAAATTTCAGGATATTTGATCTCTGAAGAAAATGGCCTGTTTTATCAACATGCTAAAGTCAGGATGCAATTATTTTGAATATGATGCTTGCCTTATAATATTATTAGTACTAAATGAGTTACGATGCATAAAGCACTTAACTCATGCCTGGAAAATACACCTAGTCCACAATCCTGTTAATCTAAACTTTCACAATAACTAATGTGTCAAGAAAGAGCTGGTAATGATGTGGGGAATAGAGTGGACTTTTAGACATGTCTTACCCAACAAAAGGCCATGACTGAATTGAACTTTTCCAGTCTTGAAACTTTCTAGCTATATATTTTGGGCCTGTTATATAACTTCTCTGAGCCTCAGTTTAATCTTCTGTAAAAGGGGCATCATAATGCCTCTTCCATAGGATTATTTTTAGGGGCTACTGTATAGAATAAGGAGCCCTGGTAGTGCAGTTGTTAAGAGCTCAGCTGCTGACCAAAACGCCAACAGTTCAAATTCACCAGAAGCTCCTTGGAAACTCCATGCGGCAGTTCTACTCTGTCCTATTGGGTCGCTATGAGTTGGAACAGACTTGATGACAATGGGTTTGGTTTTGGTTTTGGGTATGGAATAAATATAAAGCACCAGATCTATCAAATAAGTATAATTTCATTATCTCCTTTCTTCTCTGCTTTAGCAGGATATGTTGACTTATGGACTGATGTATAGTAATGAGAGAATTTTTTTTTTTTAATGTCTTTATCTTGCAACAGTAAAACTCAGTTACCATTGAGTTACGTCTGACTCGTGGCAACCCTGTGTGTGTCAGAGTGGAACTGTGCTCTATAGAGTTTTTAATGGGTGATTTTTCAGAAGTAGATCACCGGGCCTTTCTTCCAAGGTGCCTTTGGGTGGACTTGAATCTCCATCTTTTCAGTTAGCATCTGAACATGTTAACTGTACCACCCAGGGGCTCTGCTCCAGGAGATTATACAGTATAACTGTTAACACCACTCAGGAGCTCCAATATGGGAGGTTATATGATGCTGTGCTATATGATCAAACTATAATAAGCATTAACTGATTGATTTGTTACAGCTCTGCTTATGAACTGGTTAAGGGTTAAGAAAATGGGCTGAATTATTGCAGTGCAATGAATCACTTTTATATGGCTTTTCTAGCCCTGGTCTTGTAATTTCACAAAATGATTGTCTGGGCCAAAATTTTGCAAGGTATTAGTATATTTACTACAAAACTAGTGGATTGAAAATTCACTTAATGGGATTGTGCCCTTTGTGGTCCAACTAGGAGATTGGTCGCTGTTTCTATTCTGTTAGGCTTATATAAGGGCCAAATCCACAGAGGTTCTGGGGCCCCTCACTATCATCAAAAAGAGTGTAGAGTGGAGTGCATCCTTTGGTCCCAGGGTCCCTGCACTGAGAACTCCCTATATCAAGAAGAGAGAGTTGTAACAGTGAAGACAGGGATGGTGGGCTTGCTGGTCCATAGAGAGAGAACTGAGTGTCTTTGTGCAGGGGTGTGCCTCCTACTAAAGTACTGCAACACTTGTACATGCAGGACAGAGACCTGAGTGTGCCTGGTGTAATTTGCTTCCTTCCCCCTTTGGGCATCGTGGTGGGAACAATACATTCCCTCATGCAGGGTAGGCCTTGGTATCATGGCAGCAAGACAGAGAACCACTCTGGCCTGGGTAGCATGGTAGGAGGCAGCAGCGTAGGTCGAGAAGGGCCCAGTGGCAGAGGCTCACGAGATCCTGTGCAGGGGTCTTTCCATTAGTGAAGCAAGGCCCAGCGAGGCCCAGGGGCAGAGCAGAAGCCTCGGAAGCCATGCAGGTGTCCCGGGTAGCATAGTGGTAGCCAGAGGCAGTGGTGACATGAAGACAACATTTGACCAGAAACACAATGTGCCAGTACAGTGATATTACAAAGAATGTGAGTAGTTTGGAGAAGAATAAGCAGATCTGCTTTGAGAATTTGTTTTACTGTTTACTGTTTGCTTTCCAGAAATAATAATAATGGCTTTCACTTTGCCAATATTGTGTAAATGTCTTGACTACAAATGGCCATAGCACTTATGGAATGGTTGATGCCAGTGGTTGTACATGCCTCATTCCTAGTTGTCTGGTAGTTTAAGGCACATCCTGTTTGCATGTGCAATGTGGTTAGATAGACAAACCACACAATTATATAATTATACTAGGATTGTCAAACCAATTTATGAAGGGATATTTGAATTTTATTTTCAAACAGGCATATACCTATGGATATAGTCAATAGTATGAGAAAAGAGAAGATGTAAGTAGAAATATACGTCAAATTCTGTTAACCCTGAATAAATTAATTAAAAGAGAAAATAATAACATTAATATCAACAACAAAAATCAGGACAGTTAATATTTATTGAGTTATTAATTTCTGACAAAACAATAATAGTAGGGGACTTCAACATACCGCTTTTGGTGAAGGACAGGACATCCAGAAAGAAGCTCAATAAAGACACGGAAGACCTAAATGCCACAATCAACCAACTTGACCTCATAGACATATACAGAACACTCCGCCCGACAGCAGCCAAGTATACTTTCTTTTCTAGTGCACATGGAACATTCTCTAGAATAGACCACATATTAGGGCATAAAGCAAGCCTTAGCAGAATCCAAAACATTCAAATATTACAAAGCATCTTCTCTGACCATAAGGGCATAAAGGTGGAAATCAATAACAGGAAAAACAGGGAAAAGAAATCACACCTGGAACCTGAACAAAACAAAAGACTGGATTATAGAAGGCATTAAGGATGGAATAAAGAAATTCCAATGAGAATGAAAACACTTCCTGTAAAAACGCTGAGACACAGTGAAAGCAATGCTCAGAGGTCAATTTATATCAATAAATGCACACATACAAAAAGAAGAAAGGACCAAAATCAAAGAATTATCCCCACAACTTGAACAAATAGAAAGAGAGCAACAAAAGAAACTCACAGGCGCCAGAAAAAAGAACAAATACTAAAAATTAGAGCTGAACTAAAAGAAATAGAAAACAAAAAAACAATCAAAAGAATTAGCAAGACCAAAAGCTGTTTTTTTTTTTTGAAAAAATTAACAAAATTGATAAACCACTAGCCAAACTGACAAAAGAAAAACAGGAGAAGAACCAAATAACCGGAATAAGAAATGAGATGGGAGATATTACAACAGACCCAACTGAAATTAAAAGAATCATATCAGATTTCTGGGAAAAATTGTACTCTAACAAACTTGAAAACCTAGAAGAAATGGGTGAATTCCTAGAAACACAGTGCCTACCTAAAGTAACACAAAAAGAGGTAGAACAACTAAATAGAACCATAACAAAAGAAGAGTTGGAAAAGGCAATCAACCCCCTGCTCCCCGCCCCAAAAAAGCCCTGGCCCGGACAGCTTCACTGCAGAGTTCTACCAAACTTTCAGAGAAGAGTTAACACCACGACTACTAAAGGTACTTCAGAGCATAGAAAAGGACAGAATACTACCAAACTCATTCTATGAAGCTACCATATCCCTCATACCAAAACCAGGTAAAGACACCACAAGAAAAGAAAATTACAGACCTATATCCCTCAGGAACTTATATGCAAAAATCCTCAACAAAATTCTCGCCAATAGAATTCAACAACATATAAAAAAAAAAAAATTCACCATGACCAAGTGGGATTCATACCAGGTGTGCAGGGATAGTTCAACATTAGAAAAACAATTAATGTAATCCATGACATAAATAAAACAAAAGACAAGAATCCAATGATTTTATCAATTGATGCAGAAAAGGCATTTGACAAAGTCCAACACCTATTCATGATAAAAACTTGAGCAAAACAGGAATAGAAGGAAAATTTCTCAACATAATAAAGGGCATTTATATAAAGCCAACAGCAAACATCACCCTAAATGGAGAGAGCCTGAAAGCATTCCCACTGAGACTGGGAACCAGACAAGGACGCCCTTTATCACTGCTCTTACTCAACATTGTGTTGGGGGTCCTAGCCAGAGAAATTAGGCTAGATAAAGGAATAAAGGGCATCCAGATTGGCAAGGAAGAAGTAAAAGTATCTCCATTTGCAGGTGACATGATCTTATACACAGAAAACCCTAAGGAATCCTTCAGAAAACTACTGAAACTAATAGAAAAGTTCAGCAGAGTATCAGGATACAAGATAAGCATACAAAAATCAGTTGGATTCCTCTACACCAACAAAAAGAAGAAATCACCAAATCAATGCCATTTACAGTAGCCCCCAAGAAGATAAAATAATTAGGAATAAATCTTACCAAAGATGTAAAAGACTTATACAAAGAAAACTGCAAAACACTTCTGCAAGAAACCAAAAGAGACTTACATAAGTGGAAAAACATACCTTGCTCATCGATAGGAAGACTTAACATTATAAAAATGTCTATTCTACCAAAAGGGGTCTATACATTTAATGCAATTCCGATCCAAATCCCAACCACATTCTTTGATGAGATGGAGAAACAAATGACCAACTTCATATGGAAAGGAAAGAAGCCCCGGATAAATAAGGTATTACTGAAAAAGAAAAACAAAGTGGGAGGCCTTACTTTCCCTGATTTTAGAACCTATTATACCACCACAGTAGTCAAAACAGCCTGGTACTGGTACAACAACAGATTCATAGACCAGTGGAACAGAATTGAGAATCCAGATATAAATCCATCCACATATGAGCAGTTAAGTTTTGACAAAGGCCCCAAAACAGTTAAATGGGGAGAAGACAGTTTTTTTAACAAATGGTGCTGGCATAACTGGATATCCATCTGTAAAAAGCGAAACAAGACCCATACCTCACTCCATGCAAAAAAATGAGCTCAGAATGTATCAAACACCTAAATGTAAAATCTAAAAAGGTAAAGATCATGGAAGAAAAAATAGGGACACTGTTCGGAGCCCTAATACATGGCATAAATAGTATACAAAACATTATTAAAAATGCAAAACAAAAACTAGATAACTGGGAGCACCTAAAAATCAAACACCTATGCTCATCCAAAGACTTCACCAAAAGATTACCTACAGACTGGGAAAAAGTTTTCAAATATGACACTTCCGATCAGCGCCTGATCTCTAAAATCTACATAATACTGCAAAAACTCAACTGCAAAAAGACAAATAACCCAATTTAAAAATGGGCAAAAGATATGAATAGACACTTCACTAAAGAAGACATTCAGGTAGCTAACAGATACATGAGGAAATGTTCACGATTATCAGCCATTAAAGAAATGCAGATCAAAACTACAATGAGACTTCATCTCATTCCAACAAGGCTGGCGTTAATCCAAAAAACACAAAATAGTAAATATTGGAGAGGCTGTGGAGAGATTGGAACACTTATACACTGCTGGTGGGAATGTAAAATGGTACAAGCACTTTGGAAATCAATTTGGGTCTTCCTTAAAAATCTAGAAATAGAACTACCATAGGATCCAGCAATCCAACTCCTTGGAATATATCCCAGAGAAATAAGAACCTTTACAGAAACAGATATATGCACACCCATGTTTATGCAGCACTGTTTACAATAGCAAAAAGATGGAAGCAACCAAGGTGTCGTCAACGGATGAATGCATAAATAAATTATGGTATATTCACACAATGGAATACTACACATCGATAAAGAACAGTGGGGAATCTGTGAAACATTTCATAACATGGAGGAATCTGGAAGGCATTATGCTGAGTGAAATTAGTCAGTTGCAAAAGGACAAATATTGTATAAGACCACTATTACAAGAACTTGAGAAATAGTTTAAACTGAGAAGAAAACATTCTTTTGTCATTATGAGAGGGGGAGGGAGGGAGGGCGGGAAAGGGGTTTAGATAGTAGATAAGAACTATTTTAGGTGAAGGGAAAGACAGCACACAATACAGGGGAGGTCAGCACGATTGGACTAAACCAAAGGCTGTTTCCTGAATAAACTGAATGCTTCAAAGGCCAGCGTAGCAGTGGCAGGGGTTTGCAGACCGTGGTTTCAGGGGACATCTAAGTCAATTGGCATAATAAAATCTATTAAGAAATCATTCTGCATCCCACTTTGAAGAGTGGCGTCTGGGGTCTTGAACGCTAGCAAGCAGCCATCTAAGATGCATCAATTGGTCTCAACCCACCTGGATCTAAGGAGAATGAAGAACACCAAGGACGCAAGGTGATTACGAGCCCAAGAGACAGAAAGGGCCACATGAACCAGTGACTACATCATCCTGAGACCAGAAGAACTAGATGTTGCTCGGCTAGAACCAATGACTGCCCTGACAGGGAACACAACAGAGAACCCCTGAGGGAGCAGGAGAGCAGTGGGATGCAGACCCCAAATTCTCATAGAAAGACCAGACTTAATGGTCTGACTGAGATTAGAAGGACCCTGGTGGTCATGGCCCACAGACCTTCTGTTGGCCCAGGACAGGAACCTTTCCTGAAACCAACTCTTCAGACATGGATTGGACTGGAGAATAGGTTGGAGAGGGACGCTAGTGAGGAGTGAGCTTCTTGGACACTTGAGACTATGTTGGCATCTCCTGCCTCGATGGGAGATGAGAGGGTGGAGGGGGTTAGAAGCTGGCAAAATGGACACGAAAAGACAGAGTAGAGGGAGAGAGCGGGCTATCTCATTAGGGGGATAGCAATTGGGAGTATGTAGCAAGGTGTATATAAGTTTTTGTGTGAGAGACTGATTTGATTTGTAAACTTTCACTTAAAGCACAATAAAAATTATAAAAAAAAATTTATTGAGAAATTATTGAGTGAGCTATATCGTTCCTAACAGTCTATTTGCATGATTTCATCAAAGCAGATTCATGAAGATAATATTATTTTTAGCTCCCACTGACTTTTGATGAAAATGGATCTTAGTAAAGTTAAGTTACTGCCCAAGGTAAAAACCTTAAAAAGATTAGACTAGGAAATGATCCAGGTGGGTTCATTGTAATCCCAAGGGCCTTAAAAGTGGAAGAGGGAAGAGGAAGAGAGAATCAGAAAGATAGCAGTGTGAGAAGGACTCAGCTCAGAATTGTTGGTTTTGAAAAAAGAGGAAGTGGATTGTCATGGATTGAACTGTGTTCCCCAAAAATGTCTGTCAGCTTAACTGGGCCATGAGTCCCAGTGTTGTGTGATTGTCCATCATTTTATGTGATTCCCTGTGATGTAAATCCTATCACCATGATGAAATGAGATGGATTAGTGGCAGTTATCCTGATGAGATATACAAGTTTGGATAGTGTCTTAAGCCAATCTCTTTGAGATATGAAAGAGAGAGGTGAGCAGAGAGATAGGGGAGCCTTATACCACCAAGAAAGCAGTGCTGGGAGCAAAGGGTGTCCTTTGGACCTGAGGTTCCTGTGCTGAGATGCTCCCAGACCAAGGGAAGACCGATGAATCACAAGGGCCTTCCTTCAGAACTAATAGAGAGAGAAAACCTTCCCCTGGAGCAGGCATCCTTAATTTGGACTTCTAGCCTACTGGACTGTGAGAGAATAAGCTTCTCTTTGTTGAAGCCATCCACTTGTGGTGTTTCTGTTATAGCAGACTAGATGACCAAGACGTGGATCATGAGTGAAGGAATGTGGTTAGCCTCTAAAAGGTGGAAAGGCATGGAAACAGCTCTTTTACAGAGCCTCCAGAGGAAACAGAACCTTATGAACACCTAGATTTTAGCCCAGTGAGAACAATCTCAGAATTCTTACTTTCAGAACTCTAAGATAATACATTCTGTTTTGTTTAAGCCATTAAATGAGTGGTAATTTGATACAGCAGAAATAGGAAACTAAGAGGTGTGGCCAAGATGGTGGGATAAACTCTTCCTGTTGTCCCTCTTACAACAAAGACCTGAAAAAACAAATGAATTGATTATATATGACAATCTAGAAGCCCTGATCATAAAAGACAAAGCTGAAGAGTTGGATTGAGTGGCAGGGAGAAGGAGGGATAATTCAAAAACAGCAAAGAAGTGCCAGTTGTAAGGTTGCCAGTGCCCTGCTGACTAGGTCATCCTATGCCTGCAGGCTGAGGTGAGCAGTAGTGTTTGAGACGTACCTCACCATGTTGGGTGAGGCTGGGCAGCAGCGAGTCTGCACTCACCTCTGTAGCTAGGTGGAAGCAGTGCTGGACGTGCAAAAGTTAAGTGCAAACATCTAACCTACCACTGGGAGGCAAAATAAATTCTACTCCCAGAGTTTCACAGTGGAGAACTGGTTACTTTCCCTCACCTACCCCCACCCTGCTCTGCTCTGAAACCAGTCTGGCAGTATTCAAGAACTGTCACTCCCCCTAAGCCAGGAACTCGGGGTGAGTCAGGAGGCCCTGCCCCTTCATTGAGCCACTGGCATGAGGGGTCCGCAGACTTGCAGAATCCTTTACGCCTGCCTAGACCTGTGTGCAGTGGGTCAGTGGGTTTAGACCTGTGTGGGCTGATTCAACACCACATGCCATCATTATTGTAACAGCAGGGCATACACTTGAAGCCCATTTTCAACTTCAGCAGCCAAGGGGGAGCTGCAGACTCATGACATTTGACATGGCCCTGCCTCTTAAGCACAGAACCTCAGCCACCTACCCCAGAGGCCTGAGGGCTGGTGGTACCATTCACTCCATCTAAATAATAAAAAAAAAACAAACCCAGTGCAGTCGAGTTGATTCCAACTCATAGTGACCCTTTGGACAGAGTAGAACTGTCCCATAAAGTTTCCAAGGAGCGCCTAGTGGATTCGAACTGCCGACCCTTTGGTTAGCAGCCGTAGCACTTAACCATTACACCACCAGGGTTTTCTCACTCCATCTAGCCACTCACATAACAGGGGTCTGAGAGTAAGCGGTGCCTCCCATTCCCTACAGTCAAAAGGACTGTGTGCCCAAGGACCGGCTGCAATACCCCTCACCACATGCTCTAGGGAAAAAGGGACACACCCTCACCAAGGCATCCAGGGGCAGCCATCAGCCCCCTGCCTTGTTCCACACATACCCCCTATAGCAGCCGGATACCTGTTCCTGCTTCAAACACCAATATGCAGCCCTGACAGTCTGGGACTGTAGGTGAGAGTCTGCACCACACATTTGGTGACTGAAAACCTGGACACCTGTGCCACACCAGAACATATGGAGAGGAAGTTAAAGGCAATATTAAGAAATAAAATGTTGGTTTAAATTTAGAAAAATAAAGGTAAATTTTAAGGTAACCACAAAGGAAGCTAACAAACCTACCCATCAAAATAAAAAGAAAAACATGAGGACTTAGCAAAAACAAAATAAACAATAATGAAAAAATATGAAAAGAGAATACATAAGAAAAACAACTCAACAGCACAGAAAATTAAGTGGAACAAAGAAACCGCCAGCACCACCCAAAAAAAAAAACAAAAACAAGCAACAACAACAAAATGACAGCACTAAACTCATACCAATCAATAATTACACTGAATGTAAATGGACTAAATGTGCTAATAAAGAGATGAGTAGTGGCAAAATTGATTAAAAAAAACGCAATTGGTCTATATGCTGCCTATAACAGACACGACTTAGACTCAAAGACACAAACAAACTAAAACTAAAATGATGGAAAAAAAATATCAAGTGAACAACCACAAAAAAAGAGCAGGAGAGACAATATTAATCTCTGACAAAACAGATTTAAAGCAAAATTCACCACAAAGGATAAGAAAGGACACAGCTTAATGTTTAAAGGGTCAATACACCAGGAGGACATAATTATAATAAATACATAAGCACCTAGAGAGAGGGCTCCAAGCCACACAAAACAAACCCTAATAGTATTGGAAAGAGAAATAGATAATCCACCATAATAGCAGACTTCAACACACCACTTTCAATGAAGAACAGAACATGTAGAAAGAAAATAAAGATACAGAAGATCATAGACATATACAGAAATCTATCCAGCAGCAGCCAAGTATACATTCTTTTCCAACTCACATGGAACAGTCTTCAGAATAAACTGCATATTGGGCTGCAAAGCAATATGCAGAATTCAAAACACTGAAATTTTACACAGCATCTTTTCTGATTATAATGACATAAAATTAGAAATCAATAACAGAAACAGCAAGGAAAAAATCAAATACATGGAAACTGAACAACACCTTGCTTAAAAACTACTGGATTATAGAAGAAATCTAGGATGGAAAAAATGAATTCATAGAATTAAATGAGAAAGAAAACATGTATGACCAGGACCTTTGGAAAACAGCAAAAGCAATGCTTAGAGGTCAATTTATAACAATAAATGCACACATTCAAAAAGAAGAAAGTGCCAAAATCAAAACATTAACCCTACAACTTGAACAAATAGAGAGAAACAAAAGTAGCCCTCAGGCACCAGAAGAAAGGAAATAATAAAGCTTAGAGCAGAAATGAATGAGATAGAGAATAGGAAAACAATTGAAAGAGTAGACAATACTAAAAGATGGTTCTTTGAAAAGATCAACAGAATCAATAAACCATTGGTCAAATTGACAAAAGAAAAAACAGGAGAGGAAGCAAATAACCTAAAAAAGAAATGGAATGGGTGATATCACAACAGACCCAATGGAAATAAAAAGGATCATAACAGAATGCCATGAAAAAATGTACTCTAACAAATTTGAAAATCTAGAAGAAATGGACAAATTTCTAGGAACACAATACTTACCTAAACTAACAAAAATTGAGGTAGAAAAATTAAATAAACCCACAACAAAAGAAGAGATTGAAGAGATAATTAAAAAAATAAAAACCAACAACAGCAAAAAAGCCCTGGCCCAGACGGCTTCACTGGAGAATTCTACCAAACTTTCAGGGAACAGTTAACATCATTACTACCAAAGACATTTCAGGCATAGAAAAGGATGGAATACTCGCAAACTCACTCTATGAAGCCAGCATAACCATGATAGAAAAGTCAGGTAAAGATCCACAAAAAAAGAAAATTACAGACCTATATCCCTCATGAACTTAGATGCAAAAATCCTCAACAAAATTCTCGCCGATAGAATTCAACAACATATCAAAAAATAATTCACCATGACCACGTGGGATTCATACCAGGTATGCAGGGATGGTTCAACATTAGAAAAACAATCAATGTAATCCATCACATAAATAAAACAAAAGACAAGAACCACATGATCTTATCAACTGATGCAGAAAAGGTATTTTAAAAAGTTCAAAACCCATTCTTGATAAAAACTCTCAGCGAAATGGGAATAGAATGAAAATTCCTGGACATAATAAAGGCCATTTATACAAAGCCAACAACCAACATCATCCTAAATGAAGAGTCTTAAAGCATTCCCCTTGAGAAGGGGAACCAGACATGGATGCCCTTTGTCACCACTCATATTCAACATTGTACTGGAGGCCCTAGCCAGATGAATAAGGCAAGAAAAAGAAATAAAGTGCATCCAAATTGGTAAGGAAGAAGTAAAAGTATCCTTGCAGATGATATGGTCTTATACGTGGAAAACCCCAAAGAATCCACAAGAAAACTACTACAGCTAATAGAAGATTTTGGCAAAGTATCAGGATATAAGATAAACACACATAAGTCAGTCAGATTCCTCTACACCAACAGAGAGAACTTCCAAAAGGAAATCACCAAATCAATACCATTATAAAAGCTCCCAAGAAGATAAAGTATTTAGGAATAAATTTAAACAGAGATGTAAAAAACCTACATAAAGAAAACTGCAAGACACTATTGCAAGAAATCAAAAGAGACCTACATAAGTGGAAAAACATACCAAGCTGATAGACAGGAAGACTCAACATTATGAAAATGTCAATTCTTCCCAAAGTGATCTACAGATATAATGCAACCTCAATCCAAATTCCAATGTCAACTTTTAGCATGTTGGAGAAACAAATCACAAACTTCATATGGAAAAGGAAGAAGCCTCAAATAAGTAAAGAATTACTGAAGAAGAAGAACAAAGTGGGAGGCCTCACACTACCTGATGTTAGAACCTGTTATACCACCACGATAGTCAAAACAGCCTGCTACTGGTACAACAGACACATAGACCAATATAACAAAATTGAGAACCCAGACGTAAATCCATGCACCTATGAGCAGCTGAAACCCTGGTGGCGTAGTGGTTAAGTGCTACAGCTGCTAACCAAAAGGTTGGCAGTTTGAATCCACCAGGCGCTCCTTGGAAACTCCACAAGGCAGTTCTACTCTGTCCTATAGGGTCTCTATGAGTCAGAAACGACTCGATGGCGATAGGTTTGGTTAATCCATAAAACACAAAATAAAAATGTTGGAGAGGTTGTGGAGAGATTGGACTCTCATGCACTGCTGGTGAGAATGTAAAATGATACAATCACTTTGGAAAACAATCTGGTGCTTCCTTAAAAAGCTAGAAGTAGAAATACCATAAGATCCAGCAATCCCACTCATAGGAATATACCCAAGAGAAGTAAGAGCAGTCGCAGGAATAGACATATGCATACCATGTCCATGGGAGCACCATTCACAACAGCACAAAGATGTAAACAACCTAAATGCTCACCAACAGACGAATGGGAAACAAATTATGGTACAGACACACAGTGCGGCCTACTGACGGAGCCCGGTTCTACTCCGACACCCAACGGGTCACTGTGAGTTGCGTTTGATTCTACTGCAACTGGTGGTGTTTTTGTTTTATATGAAGATAAGCTGTAGCTATGTTGTTGTTGATGTCTTGTGCTGAATGTTGTTGTTGAGAGCAGTTGCTATTTAGTTGGCTTCTACTCAAAGTAACCTAATATATAAGAGAAAGAAATTTTCCCTGGTCCCATGCCATCCTAATGATTGTTGGTATGTTTGAGTCCATTGTTGTTGTTATTGGGTCAATCCATCTTTTTGAGGGTTTCCTTTATTTTTGTGATCTTCTACTTCACCTAACAGGACTTCTTTTCCTAGTGATCGGTCTTTGCAGATAATGTGTCCAAAGTAAGTAAGATGAAGTCTTGCCATCCTCATTCCTAAGGAACATTTCATTATTTTATTGTAAGACTGATTTTTTTGTTCTTTTGTTAATCCATGGTACATTCAATATTCTTCACCAACACCACACTTCCACGCATCAGTACTTCTCCTGCCTTCTTTTTTCATTGTCCAGTTTTCACATTCACAGAGGCGAACAAAAAGACCACAGTGTTGAATAGAAGTAGGGAAAAGAGATATCCTTGCCGTGTTCCTGATTTTATGGCAAAATCTTTCAGTCTTTCACCATCGAGTATAATGTCAATTGTTGGCTTTTCACAACTGTCCTTTATCATTTTAAGGAAGTGTACTGAGGTGAAGGAAATTCAGAGCTATATGACAGTATTGCACAACAAGCTATTTAATGGGGCCAACACATTGAAAGTCACATGCAAGGGGGTGGTCCCTGTAGCAGAAGGTCTTCCAGAGGCTAGAGTCACAGGTAGCATCAGAAGGAGAAGAGAGCAAGAAAGCTCCCAGGGGTGAGAAGCGATATCCTCCTGCAGCCAGGCGATAAGTCTCTGGGTCAGAGAGCTCTAAAAGCAGCAGCATCTTAGGGTCTTTATAACTACAGGAATTTATCTTTTTTTTTTTTTTTTTTTTAGGACTAGCAGAAGTTGAGTCCAGTTTTGCAGGGTATGTAAAACAGGCAGGTCCTAAGTGGCTAAAAATCTGGTTATTTGGGCTATTTTTAAATCAGTTGGATGTGTACAAGTTTGAGTTTCATGCCAGTTTTTTTTTTTTTTTTTCCATATAATACGTCTCAGCTTACTTGAAGAAGTAAATAACTTGGGGCTAATACACAGAGGCTATTTTTGACTCTCACACAATAGGAAGTTCCCTTTTATTCCTGATTTTTGAGTGTTTTTTTGTTAAACGCTTTTTCCTGCATCAGTTGATAGATCATCCCCCTCTCCCTACGTTCTATTAATGTGTTGCATTACATTGATTGATTTTTATATATGCTGCACTTGTGGGACAAAGCACACAGGGTTATGGCATATGGTCCTTTTAATATGCTGCTGGATTGGAGTTTTACTATTTTGTTGAGGATTTCCATAGATATTTCTATGCAATATTTTTTTCTGATGGCTTTGTCTGGCTAAATATCAGGATGCTGATAGCATCATGGATTGAGTTACAAATTATTCCTTCCTTTTAGTTTTTGGAAAAGTTTGAGAAACATTGATGTTAATTTCTATTTGATGCCTTCTTTATAATTTCTTTGTCATTATTGATATTCTCTATTCGTTGAGACATTCTCCTGTTTTCCTTTAGGTCTTTGACCACGTTTAACACAGTAGATTTAAACGATTTGCCTAGCAATTCTATGTCATTGGTTCTTCAGGGACTGCTTTCACCGATTTTTTTTTTTCCTGTGAATTGGTTGTACTTCCTGTTTCTTGGCATGCCTAGTATTTTTACCAAACACTGGGCTTTGTGAATTTTATGTGTTAACTCTGAAAAGCAGATTCTCCAGCCTACCTAGTGCTTGCTGTTATTGTTGAGGGCTGCGGTCATCTGTTTAGTGACATTTCCAAACTATTTATTTGTTTGTATGTATTTATTATTTTGCATAGACTGTATTCTTTGCCATGTGTGGTCACTGAAGTCTATCTTCAGTTATTTTAGTGGTCAACCAGTGACCTGATAAAGACCTTTTTAGGAGTCAAAAAGAGAAGAAAAAGAAAACTAAAAACCCTTTCCTGGTCATTGAAGATTGACTCTGAATTAGGTACTCTTTCAATGCTTAGCCAGGCCACCTACAATTGGGCCTTAGTCTACACCTCTGTTTGTGCAGAGCCCAAAGATCTGCCAGAGGCTCAAACCTAGGGTCCTCTCAGGTCTTGTCTGAGCATGCATTCAGCCTGGGTATGTACATTGGATCTCTGATCCTTCAGTACATGCAGTATCTCTACAAACAGTTTATTCTCCCATGCATCTGCCTCGTCAGCCTCTTCTTTTCCAGGCTATCAGGTTTGTCTGCTTCTTTCCCTGTTCTCCATTCCTTACCTAAGCTGGTTATGGCATTATATGTCTTTAAGGCTTTTGACAGACAGATACCACCTGGTAGCCACTCATGTCTGAGAGGAGTAAAGCCAAGGCCTATCTCAGAGCAGGTATCTCTGGAACTACCAGATTGGTCAAAATAAACAACAACAACATTTTTAGAAAAAAGATCTGTCTTCTCCACACCCTGGCACCAGCAAGCCACACCAGGAATGTGGGCTGCTGTCTTCATGGCAGCTGCCAAGTGGGGAACGGGGGATAGTAGGTGAATAAACAAAAATGCCACCATTTTTCATCAAAATTCAACAGCATCCTTTCTCATGAAGCACTTAATGTTTATTCTGTCAGTTTTTTTTTTCCACTTATTCATTGCTTCAGGGAAACCCTGGTGGCCTCGTGGTTAAGTGCTACGGCTGCTAACCAAAGGGTCGGCAGTTCGAAGCCTCCAGGTGCTCCTTGGAAACTCTATGGGGCAGTTCTACTCTGTTCTGTAGGGTCGCTATGAGTGGGAGTCGACTCGATGGCATTGGGTTTGGTTTTTGGTTTTTTTCATTGCTTCAGTGAAGGGAATGAATCCTATACCTTCTTAACACACTGTTTTCTGTAACATCCCCTCTCCTGATGTTTTTAAGTGGCCTTTCTCTTATTTTAGAAACCCTGGTGGCGTAGTGGTTAAGTGCTATGGCTGCTAACCAAGAGGTCAGCAGTTCAAATCCACCAGACGCTCCTCGGAACTGTATAGTGCAGCTCTACTCTGTCCTATAGGGTCGCTATGAGTCGCAATCGACTTGACGGGAGTGGGTTTGGTTTTCTGGTTTTCTCTTATTTCAGTATTTGCTTGGTTGCTGTAAATATTTTAAAACTTTCTAAATTTCTAAAAAAGTTCATGCTAACACTTTTTGCTTTGGAACAGGCCCTCCACAGAAGCTATCTGAGGCTATCAACTTGGTCATTTTCACTGACATTATCCACATCTCATTTTTTAAAAATATACACGGATATACAATTGATCCAACAACTTTCACTGAAATGTGTATCCTTTTATCACTCCCCATACAAGCACCTGACATATGTGACTCATCATTGTACACGTATGTGTGCATCTGGATTATATATTCTCTTCCATTGGTCTATAACTATATCAATACAAATTTTTGATATCACGTAGAGTGATGCATCTCATTTAATTATTTTTAAAACTCCTTTTGAGGTATTACTGTTTTTTGCATCATTTTGTATAAATTCTATAGCCAACTTGTAAATTAAACACACACACATGCACACACTGATGGGATTCTAATGGGGATTATATTGAATTTATGTAATAATTGAAATGATTTATTTTTTCATTGTTCAGTATAACTCATGGATAATGCACTTAAATATAATGGTTTCATTACAAGTAAGTATGGGCAGCAGCTAGGGGGAGGCATGAGGAATCTTCTCGAGTGCTAATAATATGTTACTACTTTCATATAAAAAATAGGTTTGTTCAATTTGTGATAATCCAGCTGATTAGTTGTGAATGTACTGTATATGGATTTCTTTATTCTATATAACTTACACAAATCATCCTTCAAATTGCTATTTACTTAAAAAAAGTTTGTTAGCTATAGCTATTGAAGTTTAGGCATCGTGTTTAGTCAGGTTTAGGCTCTATTGGAACTCAAAAGCATGAAAATGGTCAAAAATACTACAAAAATTAATTACAATAATAAAAGATCAAGGATGTATAAAACTCTAAGGCCAAGATCAAGAAGCTGGGCGTGGAGATTACCTGAAACTTGAAGCTAGCAACTGGACATGCAACCATATACTTCACTGACTGATGTGGTCTGCAGATGTGAACTTTCATGCAGTCTGTGTGAAAAATATTTCAATATGTTAAAATTCATTTAATTTGAATGTACATTTATTAAAATATTGATTTGTTATTTTCATGTTTGATAGTAAGTGTAAATTAGAATGTCAAACTTTATGTAAAACACAAACGGTTTACACACTTAAGTAATTTCATCACCAATTCCATTCATAGATATATACAAAATACAAACTCTTGTTTATGGGAAACAGGAGACAAATGCAACAATGTTTATAAGTGCATTGTATATAATAGTAGACAACTAGAAATAAAACAAGCATCTATCAGCAACAACACCAACAACAAAAAATGGATAAATGTGTAGTATACTCTTAAAATAGAATGCCATTCAATAATAAAATAGAATGGGCTGTCATTTCATTCAACCTGGAGCGTTAGTAATGTCAACCGAAAAAACAATCAATTTTCAAAAAGATTATCTACAACTTAAGACCCCTTTATTAAGTTCTACAGCATCTAAAAATATTTTCTAATACCCTATGAATTCTGTATTATAATTATAGCAAGAGAATTAAAAAACTAAAAATTCAGAATGATGGTGGAGGTATAGGAGGATATGAGGAGTCCCTGGATGGTGCGAACAGTTAACATAGTCACTGCTAACTGAAAGCTTGGTGGTTCGAGTCTACCCAGAGGCACCTCAGAAGAATGGATTGGTGATCTACATTAGAAAAATAAGCCGTTGAAAACTCTACCACGAACAGTTCTACTCTGACACACATGGGGTTGCCATGAGTTGGAGGAGCACTAAAGATAAACAGATTTACTATTTTAGTTGTTGGGTTGGGTGATGAACTTATAGGTATACATTATAAACAAACTGACCGAAGTAAGGCATTCATAGACCAATAAACACATTTTGTCTTGAACCAAAAATGAGTGTTCCTAAAGGCCATTACATATAATTATTATTAAAATTATTGACAATGGATCCAAAAAAACTTGTCAGTGAATCTCTAAAATACTTCACAGAAATATACACTTTCTTCCAATACCATTGTTCATGCACTGATGGCACACTGGTTGTATTTTGCTCTCATGGTTTATATCCCACTTTATATTTAGCACCAAGTAGTTTAGCAACCCCCTGCATTATTTATTATCAACACTCAGACTCTACGAAGTTTTCATATATTACTGATTGGAAAATAAATGATTAAATCCAATTTGGATAACGCTGTTAGAGCTAAACATGTGCCTAATTTATGACCAAGCAATTTCAATTTAGGTATATATACAAGAGAATTGAGTTCACGTGTTCTCAAAAAACACTTGTACAAGAAGCTTTATGGTAGTTTTATTCATTATAGCCAAACATTTCTGACATCAGAATGGAAATAATTATTCTAAGCCATATGATGGAATTCAGCTTTGTAATAAAAATGATGGAAACACTCAAAAATATGGTTAAACCTTTTAAATATGTTTAGGAAAAGAAACCAGACATCAAAGAGAACTTATTTTCTGATTTAAAAGTTTCTACTCAATGGTGATGAGAAGTAAGAGCTTCTATTTAAGGGTGATAGAAGCCAGAATAATGGTTGTAATTGTGGGCCCAAGGCATTAACATGAAAGGAGCATAAGAGATGACGAATGATGAAATGCTCCACCTGCGGTTTCCCTCAAGCTGTAATGATGACAGTTCCACACTTCCAGTTGTTTATTTCAAGTTTTAGCCCAATTCTGAAAGCTTCTTATTTCATAGAATTTCACATTCCATGTGTCCACAAAACTCAAATGTCTGCTTTCTCCCAGTCTCCTGAATCTGGCCAGTTTTTGCTCCTCCACTAATATCACCTTGATCCAAGGTAATATCTTGTCACAGCTGGACTACTGCAATGGCTTTCTCCTGCCCACATCAGTTCTCTACCACAACTCTGCAATGGTAGCCCATTGTTTTAGGTTCAAAGCCACAATCCTCACGTTGATCTAATTTACACTGTAAGACCCGGCCCCAAAACATATACCTATTTCCTGTGTCTCACCAATTTACTCCTTGATCTTTTGTGACTACGCTGGGCATGTCCCCACCTCAGGGAGTTCTCACTTGTTCTTTGCTCTTCCCAGAACATTTATCCACAAATATCCACTTGTCTCTCTTCCTCGACTCCTTTTAGTTTTTGACAAAAGTCATATTCTTGATTCTCCCTTCTCTGACTATTTGACTTAATATTGCAAATATCCTCTGTTTTCCTGATTCCAATTTTCCACTTAGTTCTTCTTCATGGTGGTTAATACTTTTTGGTATACTCTGAAATTTACCCAAACCCAGTGCTGTCGAGTTGATTCCGACTCATATAAGGTCGCTTTACCAGTTAATTTTATATACTGTCTTTCTCCCCACGATAAAATGTAAACTTCATGAGAGCAGAGACTTATGTCAGTTTTTTCTTGTTTAATCCCATTTCACCAGTGCCTATAACAGTGTCACATACAGAGTTAAAGCATTAAAGCCCTTGTTCAATGAATGAA